>NW_009954194.1:5101222-5199566 GCF_000747805.2 Chaetura pelagica | reverse complement strand
GACAACTACCCTGGAAATACGCTGGGGAGAAGAGGGAGAAAAAAGGGAAATCCCCGAGTGGCAAGAAGATTTATGGAATAATTTAATAGGATTTTCTCATCACTAAATTCTATTTTTCTTCTGTCCCTAATCACCTTTCTTCTACCTCATTAAATCCAATTTCACTTCATCATATCTTCCTTTCCTCTCTAATTTCATAGATCATAATGTAATCTCTCTCTCACCAAGCAGCATACCTTCTTTTTGCACTGCTCTTTCCACATCTACTCTTGTCCACCTTATCATTATTTCAGGGCATGCTCTAGTGGCTGAGTTTGTAGTTTGTGTGTTGTGGAGTTTGGGGGGAATGTGGTTTTTTGTTTGTTTGTTGTGTTTTGGTTTGGTTTTATGGTTGGACTTTGTGATCTTGGAGGTCCTTTCCAACCATAACTGTTCTGTGATTATGCTGCCTTATTCCCTGCTCATTACCTCTCTTACCATACACTGATCACTGGTCACATCTTTGACACCTGTATTTAATGATAGACTGAAAAGATGTTTGGGACAACATTACCAGCAATTAGTGATGATAAATTAATAGAAAATAGTGAGTGCCTTCTGGTTTAAAACCAGAGTGGGCCTAGGGATGTCCAATCATCAGATGATTTTTAGCAGGACAAGTAGTATTGTCTGGAACTGGACCTATTATTGCTTTGCCTTTCCCAGAAGACTAAATATTAAGTGCCTGGCATCTTCAGTGTGTTCACATCTTCACAAAGGACAGTATCAACTTCAGCTCTTTGTATCTACTAAGAAAAACTGGCATTAAATGTTGAAACATATCAATTTCAAAATAAACACTTCACACTTTTTGCAAGAAGTCCCTAAGAAAACCTAATTCCTCTTGGATCCTTCTGATTAATCTGCTTTGTATACAGAGAAATGACTGGATATGGCTACCACAAAGTAAGGACCATTGATGAACCAAAAGTAGGCAGGATCATAGAAGAAGAACAGAGTGCAAGATATCAATGTAGGGGGACAAAAAAAACATTAAAAATATTCTTATTTACTACCTGTGTCTATCTGCTGGCTAGGTGAAGTAGCTGTAGCCGACTTAGTAGAACCACCAGCTAATGAGAGTGATTTATCTCATAGTTGTGTTTACACTTAAAGGAAAAATTGGGGCAAAATATTTTTTTTGCAGTATCTATGTATTATTATAAGTTTACCCACCTAAAATCATGCTAATCATATGTAAAATGTGGGTGCATAAAAGAAACAAAATTTAATTCCAGCTTGCTTTGTACTGTATTTTCAAGTTAAAGGACTAACGTTATGTTTTATTGTATTTAACAGTGTACAACTCTATTGGGATCAACTTAACTAATGAGATGTCAAAAATATACTTTGTTGCACTTATCTAAGTTAGTAAGAAATTCAAAATTCCCTTAATGACAAACTAGTATATTTTAATTTTGCTGTCAAAGAACCTGTGAGGTTCTACTATAAGTGAAGGCATCTGTTGCATTAAAATTCTTCTCTAAAGCCACGTTCATCTTTTGCTTTAGAAAAAAAACCTTCTCAACCATAAAACTGCTTCATCTAGATATGAAAATGCAGAACACTGGAGTCAGAAATAATAAAAAGAAATCTTTTAGATATAAAGATACAATAGTAATTCCTGATGCACTGCTACCTTAAAACATATTGGTGCTCAACTTTATTTTTGAGTTTGCCATACCAGTAGCTAGTGATTAAAAAGCAAACAATAAAGATTCATTATGCTTGAACACTATACACCAAGAAAAGCAATATAATTCCACATATCTCTGCACCTGATTTTATCTATATAATAAAGAAAACTTTTATATTTTAGGGCATAAGCACATAGAGCATGTGGAAATTAACATACAGATGGCATCAGCTAATTCAGAGCCAGCACGTCAACAGCTTCTTTGAAGAATGGACTTTGTCTGGAGACATTTACTAGATTCAACAACCTAAAAGCAATTCTTATACAAGACCAAGAAGATGGAAACTCATCCCATAGGACATTTAATTGAAAAGGAAATTAAAAATTCAGTTAAACAAATGCAAAACCTGTACCTCAACCCTGGAAAATACTTTTGAATTCAGGGCCTGATATTGCTAGTACATACACAAACATCATATGAAAGCCCTGTAGACTACTCGGTATGGCAACTGGCAGTCAATATTGTAGCAACTTCTGAAGGAAATTACTGAAAATACAGAAGCACATGGGTTCTCATTTGTCTCAAGCATAAAATCTCAGAAGCTAAAGAACGTAATTTTAATATTTTACCATGAGATTTAGATTTCATTAAGAATGCAGAAATTTGAAGTCTGACACAGAGAAAATGTTAATTTGTGTAAAGCGTTAACTTGTCACTGCTGTTTTCTAAAAGCATGTGAATATCAGTGGGGAGGAGGGGAGGGTTGTAATTTACATTCTGCTAGATGTATGTTAAAATCCGCTCTGCTTTCAGGTCATTTACTTTGTTCTTTTAGAGCTTCCTTCACAAATGTTTATATTTTCCTTTCCTTTTGAAGCCTTTTTTTCCAGCCACAACCTTCTGTGCCTCTGGTGCATCAACATTTTAGTAACAGCATAGGTCATTAATCCCTTTGGGCTTCCTCATAGTCTAAATGGTGAGTAGGACTATAAGTATTCGTACCTCTAAAACTGTCAACTTATTTGGAGAACACCGATGATAAAACATGCAATTTATGCCATTTGAGGCACTTTGTTTTCCATAAAGAATTCACATGAACACAAAACAACACTGTAATCTTCCCTAAACTAAGGGTAATTAAAAACACAAAATCTGTAAGTACCAATCTTTTATTGTACAATCGTTGAAGAGATGGGAGGCAAGATGACAATACTGAGGACAATGTTGTTTCTTAGAAGTTGAAGTGTTTTGTGATGTGAGTCTCAAATAGCCCTGTATCATGCCTCATTGATAAGATTAGCCCAAGACTTGTAATTCTGCAAGCAGAAAGCTAGAGGAGCTGCAGTAATAACACTTCTGCTGTGGAGGAAGTTCTGGGCTCAGAAGGCCCTAGTTCTGTCTCTAGAGATTAGTTCTGTGGCTTCAAAATCCTAAATTTCTCTGGTTTTCAGCTTTTCAGCTGTAAAAGGGGGTAAAATGTTGGGTTCTCCCAATCACAAATCCTTTTGCCTGATGAGAATACAAAGTCAGAGTTGTACACAGAAACCCATATGTTTCATGCACACACCTACACACTCTGGCATAGAGTCCCTGTCCCATGGAGAAGTACTTCATGCCAATCTATAGAAAGAAATATTGACTAGTAGACATCAAATTTGTAGTAAAGCATGTGGGAATCAACATGGTTTTCACAGCTAACAAAACTATTTTTCTCAGACTAGAGCTCTACTATGAGAACAAAAGAATACTACATGAATTAACTGCATACGGCTGTATTTCTTCCTCTTGAAATGGCTTTCTAGTTTGGTGATCTTGTCTGCCTTCCAACCAATGCTGCTTTTCTCCATATGCTATTTTGGATGATCATAGGCTAATGATGGCCAGGCTGATCTGCCTTGGAGAGAAGAGAAGCTGTATTTTAGAAGAACACTGCTAGAATACTTGAGGGAATATTACAGAAAACAAGGGTTGTGTAGAGATTGGCATCTTTGAGAAGGTCTCTCTTTGGTGCTATTACCACTCTGTCTAGAAAAAGGCATTTATAAGCCTGACAGATATTGAAGGTTCAGTCCTACCATTCCTACTGTTACATACCTTACTTTCGCCTGCCCTTACACACTAGTCTCCTTCTATATTTTCTTTCTTTTTCCCTGTTTCACCTCTTCAGTTGAAAGAACAACTCTTCACCTCTTGGAACAGTGTGTGTGTCAAACTACACTTTGTATGGAATACTGTTGTATTCCTCTATAATTGCTTTATTTTTACTTTACCCATAAATAAAACAGTGTTTTTGCTTAAAAATAGAGAATATTTTTTCTACCACAATCGGTAAATATAATAAAAGTATTACCTACTGTACACAAAAAGAAAATGAAATGTTAAAATTAAAAAGGCCAACATGCTTTTTGCATGCTTGTGTTGCAGATGTAACATTTTCAGAACTATTCTAATCAGTGGATTTCAAAAAGAATGGCATTTCTGCTTATTCATGTGTCGATTTTATGCCCTTTTCCTTTCTTCACAACCAATTAGTTTATGTAACAAAGTTCTTTGGCCCCACAGAGATGAGGATTTCAGAGTAAAGTCTTATGGAATGGAGAACTGCACAAATATTCAGATGACAAGTTTTATTTAAAGTTGTAACATTAAGAATCATGCTAACATTTTCAAGAGAGCAGACTTGACTTCATAACTCTTCAGCAATAATTGGAATATATTTTCAGCTTCCCAGGCAAATGCTATCTTTATCAACATTTAACTTTTTTTCATGTCACCAGTTGTATTACCCCATTAATCAAATTGATAGTGGTAGCTTGAATTTCACATTAAAATCAAAACCAATAACTATACAACTGTGAAGAAATTCTAAATTGCGTGTCAGTCATTCTCTGATGCAAACACAGCATATCATTCCCTGCATTTCATTTAGAAATCATTCAAAATGTCTCTTCTAAATTCTTCTAAATCAAGATTCAGGCATCGTGCCTACAGTGCATTTTATCTAAAATGCTTCTGCTGAAAAAAATACCTTGTTTGTTTCCATTGGGCTGAGAATAAAAGTAGCTGCAAGATAATTTTTCAGTCATCAAAAAAGGGAATCAACTTTCACACAGGTTCAGATTAAGTAAATGGAGAGGTAAAATACCCCATCTATTAGTCAATAATGACTTTTTTAGTGATGATAACAGGCTCTGAGCCCCTTGTAACAGAAACAAACACAGGAACCCTGCCTCAGGGCAACTATATTCACATACAAGACAGACACATGTAAGATATTACAGAGCTGAAGATTACTTTATCTCAAACTATAAATAATTTTTAGAATACCTAGAATCATTTGCATGCCTTATCAGCATCAATCATATGTGGGAGATAGTTCTCAGAAAGGGTGTATCTCAAGAAAGCTTATTTCCCCACTGAATGGGGAAAACCTTCAGGTGTAAATAAGAAATCAAAGTTCAGAGTATAGAAATAAAGCAAAGAGAAATTATTTAATATTAAGAGAATGCTGTGGAAATAGAAAGTGAGAAAATCAGAAATGAAAACAGCAACAGGGCAGAATATAAATGAATGACATGAGTTTTGCTAGCAAAGAGATGCAGGGAAAATGACAGTGAGCAGTGTTGAGGGCAGCAGGAGGGATGAAGGACAGAGAGAGGCCAAGGGCACATCAATAGATATGAAGACAAGGAAAAGAAGTGCAAGGTTTAGGGAGAGAAACACAATTCCAAATGGGAAATTACAGTCAAAAAAATGCAAAAAAAAAAATCCCAGAGGCTGAAGGAGAAGAAAATTCTCTTGAATATAAAACCTTTCCCTTGGTATTTATTGCCACAACAAGAGACTCATCTGTAGATATTGATCCATAGGTATGTTGGGTAATTGAAACTTTCATTTACAATTATTGTTCCTTTTATTAGAAAGCTCACTTAATCTATGTCAGCTTCTGCTTTCTCCAACATTATTTACACTTGTTTTCAACATCTGGAGAATATTTTCTGTATGTAGCAAACAGAGTAGATTAAGATTTATTGCACGTGGGCCTAATAAGTTAAAAAACTCTCTACTATGAGGAGTGTGTAGGTGCTATATTTGCATTTTTATAAAAAATTCATATTTCAAACAGCAATTCATATGAACCAAGACAGAAAATTAGTAAGTGCCTATTCTACTTTAGCATAAAACAGAGCTAATGACTGTGTAAGGCTGCTAAAACCATGAAAAATACTATTTCATATATGAGAGTGCTATTTGCTAAGGAAGAATTATATTGTTTCAATCAATGGATAGAATAAATTAAACAAATTAGTGTATTTTAAAGCTTCTTTTCAATGAGTTATTTTTTCTGTTACTCCATAAGTTACCGAAGAAAGGAAACTGGACTGGCAGGACCCCTGCCCTGACAGCAGTTTGTTCTTTTCTGAGCAAAATTAGGACATCCTGAGCAAAAATAAAGATTATTCTGGAAACAAAGGCTGCTTAGAGGCTGTTAAACTTCAGATTTACTAGAAGGGGAAAGAGGAACTGGCCAATGCTTTAGCTACTGATCTTGCAGTTTTACTGAAATGGGTCAGGATATATATATGTGTATATATATATCTCTCTTTTAAAAGTAGAAGTATTCCAAAGAAAAGCAGATCTGATGCCAAGAGAAACAGACCATGTTCTATCCAAGTTCATTGCTAATGAGCACACACAAATTCTCCAGCTATAAAAGGGAGCTCAAGAAAACAAACAGTATACACCACAGGATCATGTGAGCTAGAAATTGGGGAAAATCTGCAAATAAAGAACTCATTTATTTATTCAATATAGTTTTCTAAAGCACATTTTCTGCTACTTCAGTGCTGTATCAAATTAAGACTAGTAACATGCCCTACCCAGGTCTATCCTTTCCCTTTGGGGATCACTGGTAAATGTTAAGCCTAGAGAAACTACTGAAGTGACTAACAGAAGAATAGAGCAAGGGTGCTTTAAACATTTTTCTCATCCCAAAGGAAAGGGATTACAAAAGCTATAGATTGGTTTTGACAGCCACACAGGGCCTACTTGCAAACTGCAGGTCAAGGCCCTGTTTTCCTAATTACAACAAAGAGATACCCTGTGTCTTTGGAATGTATGGTATCCTAAAACCTAGAATGAAAATACAGACTTCTGATGAAAATCTTAAGGGTAGGAAAAGATATTGAACAGCCAACATAGATTAGAAAAAGTCAGCCTTCCCAAAACAAAAATCTGGCTGAAGTTCATTGATAAAGATGGAAGGAATTTCATGTATCCAACAGAATAGTGGTTTTATTTGCATTTTAAAAGGGGATGAAAATTTACTCTTCACTGTTTTCAGATGCCTCAGGTTAGGACTTTGTCAGTTTTAAGAAAAAGTAAGATGGAGTCTAGGGATAAAGCACAGCAACTAATATTACATGACTAACTAGTTGTAGTAAAGCAGGGGAAATCTATCAGTAATTCATTTTATAAAGGTTAGCCATAACCTCCTCTATATCTGAGTTTTACTCACATGACCGTTCTTTTTAGAAATTCCAGCTGCAGTTGAATATCATGCAGTCAAATCCCACTTCTGTTATGAATAGGTATGACCAACATTTCTGAAAGGAAACTTTAACTGTCCAAGTCTTCCTGCTAGAATTTTGACAACTTTCCTTGATTTGCAGTATGTAGTGGCTCTTGTGGATATGGGTCTAAGAAGCATTTACTCGCACAGCACTGCAGCCAGTGGCTTTCACATCGTAGTCACTTTCATCACATCCTTCGCAGACGTTATTCCCACTGGTTTAGAGCCTTACCTGATGGAACTCAAAGTTACTCTTCTGTAAAATACGTTATGAGATGCAGCCAGTTTCGGCACAAGCACACTGAAATACATTACTTCACTATGTTCTAGGTGGCTTTCATATAGCTTTCTCAGCTGAGAAGGGACCTTGCTTATTCAAATCAGCAATCAAGCAAGGTGTGGGGGTTTCACACTTTGCCACGTCAACAGCGAGACTCATCTTGCCAAGCATTATACCTCTACGGTATATGCCACCACCTGAGACAGGCATCTGGACTCACTTTAAAGGAGAAAACAGACATGCTGGGGCTCTGATTTGGAAAGCTGCTTAGAAAGTTAATAGCACACAGACAATCATTATACAAACATTATACAAATCTAGACAACAAACACAGCCATCTACACCACTAACATTACAATGAGGTCACCAAGTATCTGTGGTCACTCTTATATAAAAAAGCAGGTTTTGGCCTATATTGGCAACTTATTCCTATTTATTTAAATGGTTTAGCTGGAGTAAAAATACCAAAACGTGGTCCTGAATAATTTTGATAATTTTATGTTTAGCAGCTTGCAGTGTCTGCAATGCTTTCCTACACAACTAGAAACATGGGATAATTTTACATTCTGAAAATCAGGTGGGAACTGTTGCTGGGATGTTGACAATGAGCCCTAGAAATGTGGCATGCATTCACAAGCTCTCCAGAGTCAATCCACACATCCTTTATTCTCAGAAGCACCTGCAAAGAAGATCCACTCTGAAAGATAATTTTACAATTACAATTCTCAGCCATTTGTGAGCTGCCTGCTTTGGTTACACCATATGAAGTGCAGTATAAGAAGCTTACCTCTCATTTCATTTCTGTCAAACTGTATCGTGTGAAGTCTATAGACCGTGCAGTGAATCATGCATAGATCTTTAAAAAGATACAGTGAAAAAATCTTAACCTTAGAACTTTTAGTAAAAGGCAGATTATTTAAATGCTGTTAATGAACCAAGAATATGTAACAAACTCAATGAATATACTTCACAAGTAAAATTTTGTAACAAAAAGATATGACAAATATTCCAGTATTTGCGTGGACATTTCAGTAAGTGAAATGTACTAAGGGAGAACAAACAACTAACAAGGTACTGAATATTTGTTTGATCTCTAAAATGGGTTAAAAAGTAAATGTATGTCTGAAAAGGAAGGCACTGAAAATGAAATAAAGGTAGTCTTGAAAAAGTATAGTATGCTGAGATCTGTAATTAGAATTTGTAGTGCTAGGAAGACGTCCATCACCAGATGGCTTAATCCTTTTATCGTTTCATGCCATTTATTACAGACATCAGGAATAACCACCGGGGGTGGGAAAGCAGAGAGACAGAGAATTCTCTGAAGAATTAAAGCCCTTCACCATAAATAAGACACAATAGAAAGAAGACGTTAAATTATTACTAGTGTATGAATACTGTTGTGTTAAAGGACAAAGTAATTTGGCAGAAAATAAACCCCCTTGTGTTCTAGCTTGTCCTCAGATATCAGAGGGGCTGGGGGTTGCTGGGCTTAGATTCTGAGTAATACCCAATTTGGTGTTACCAGTCCAGTTGCATTCAATATAATTAATATATTGAATAACTGAATTATAACTGAAGGTATGTCCAGAAGAAGTTAATTCTTCTCTGAGAAGCAATCCCATGACTTTGAAATTATTTTCTAACATATTTTCCCTTCTGGGTTTATAAACATTTATCCCTTAAAATCTTGACCCCATATAAAAATTAGAGCTGTCGTCTGTTGCACAGACTTTGGACCACACACATTTCATGGACTTTTTTCTCCTCTCCAAGACAGAATGAATGTAAATTATACTTTCATTGTTTGAAAGATAGATATGATTTTATGATTCATTTGAAACTTGAGTGCTGTGACTCTAAGCCTAAGATTAGAACAAGCAGACTCCTGTAGAGCACAATTGGTTTTCCATTCAGAAGAAATCAAGACAGACGTCAGTAATCTGTTTATAGATTTTTAAAAGCACCTCAATTTCTAGATGCCCAACCTGACCCTCTCCTAACACTCTCCATCTACCTTCCCCGTTTTTTGCTTTCTATCTTGGAATTTTAGGAGGCCCATGGTTATCTTTCCTAGAAAATAAATTAAAATTAAATACAATGAACACTGTTAGCTACAGCTGTTGACTGTGGCAAAGTTGAAATGTCTTCACAGGTGACAAATTACACTCCTCAAATAGAAACAAAATGTTCTTACTAAGAGCTAGAAAGCAGAACTCCTGTCTCACAACTACACAATGCTTAGGGCTCCTCCTGACAATAATATGCTTTGTAATGAGACAGAAATATGGGGAAAAAATGCACAACCCACAGTATGTGCTGGTAAAGGGAAAGTAGAAATAATCCCTAAAGGCAAAGGATTTTTGCATCCACACAATTCCTATTGAAATTAATTAGGAATCTCCACTGGCTTCTAAAGATGACAGACATTATAGACTTCAAGGAATTTTAAGAACAAATTGCATGTCACCACAGCTTTGGCAGTCAAACAAATGGAAACATCCATAAATGAGAACAACTCTAATTAGAAACAAATTAATCAATTAACAATGTCTTAGGAATAAACCAGCTGATGGAAACTTGCTCTCTCTTTTGAAAATCCAGCCAAATTAATGGGAAATATTAATGTTTCCTACTAAACTACAACAGCCGTGTCCTTATAACTTTCACCCACAACGGCTCCTCTATCCATGCTGATGGATTACAGATAGTAGAATTGGTTTGCAGGGAAGAAAGCCAGCACTGGTTTATCATCTTCTCAAATTTCCACTTCTCCATGTTTTCTTAAAGTTGAAACTCAAAAATTTTATTTAACTACCATTTACATCTGAAGAAAAAAAATATTATGACAGCTATATCTGTTGGCTTCAATAAGCTTCCTCAAACATACAAACTTGTGGCCTCTGAAAGCAATGGGGTTTTTGCAATTGCCATAGTGTTCTACAGCAAGCTCCAAGCAGAAAAGCAAAGATACGCATCTTAGCCTGACAGAACAACACAAAGTATAATTAAAACTAGTTGAAGCATATGACATAAACATAAGTGGAGTTATACTTTAAAAATACAAATGAAAGTGGTCTTTTCCCATAACCATCATAACTGGAATACAAGTGTGTGCAGCTGTCAGGGCTGCGTGTTGTGATTTTTTAAAATTTGACGCCTAAGAGTGTATTTCACAAAAGAAACCTTCAGAGACATTATTAGGTACTGGCATAATTCTAATATGACTTCTTAACAGCAGAGACATAGAGATGAAATTATCTTCATGTTACACTGTTGAGATTTATTACACCAGTATCAGCATTAATGAAAATTACTGTATTTTAAACAGACAATATATTAGACATTAGTGAAGCATAAGCAACTTAGTGTGAATAGAAAAACAGAAAAAACTCTGTCTGTCCAGATTAGTATAACTGGAAAGTTCTCCGTAACAGTACAATGGAAACACAATGAGTTAATATTTAAAAACTTGGCAATTTCAAGACAATTAAAAAAAAATAAATATCTAAAATCACCTCACATTTTTCAAGCTTGTTAGGATATTTGTGGGTTTAATAGCAAGTTTCTAATACAGTGGTAGTTTCCTTGTAATATCCTAATATCTCATATTCTTCAAGTAAAGTTATTCCTAATACGACATTTTCAGCGTAGGCATTATGGGAATTTCATCTTCATAATGAGGGATCTGAGAATTCTGAACTCTGAAATAATGCCTGCAAATTTATATTAATCTTAACTTCTATTTCACATCTGATAGAAGGTGAATATCTTATTAATCATAGGACTATAGTGGAAAAAAAAAACAACAGTTGAAGGATAGGAGTGGTTCTTAAGACTTTTACATACGATAGAGTGCAGAAAGAGTGGTGCAATTACCTGACTTGAGACAGGTGTCTTCCTAATGATAGGTCTTGAGATGCTTCATAAGGAGTCTTAGTTGAAAAGCTTCATCAAGATGCTATACACAAGCTTCTACAAAGGGCATCTCTTGTTATTGTTCTAAATACTTCTAATAAAATCCCTAAAATTGCCCAATGATAATGAGACATGATCCTATTGTACATTTGCCAATATTAAACAGGGAACCTCTCAGAGCTGTGAGAAAAGCATTATGCTTCATTTTATCCCACAAGACTTGGGTCTGAAATTAAAGGTCAGACCCATTATTTCACATCAGTGCTAAAGGCAGGAGAATTTAGTCACTACAGAATTAAAGATTAACCAGATACTTCACCAGGCATATGATTGTTCATAGCTGAGCAGACAGTAAAAGAAATACGAAATCTGAGAGGACTCTGTAAAAGCTGATGCTGTCTCCATCCTTTTGCTGAACTACAGAAAAAGACCAGGGGAGCTAAAATAATCAAAGAAATTATTTGTATTTTCAAAGCCAGACTTTTTAGCATTGCCCAACTCTGGCTGCAATTTATGCAGTACCTAAACTATCAGGAGAAAAAGGGCACATCTATGTACTTTGACAAGTGGCAAAACGGCACAAAATTACATGAGTTACCTTTATATGTAGTGTGGTTAAACAAAATGAACTCCCCATGTTTTCCCTCCTTCTCTCACCTGGAATAGCAAATTGAGCAGTAAAATACTATCTGTTACCTAAAAATACTATACTTCGGGTGTTGCTTCCCTTTCCTTCATTTTTCTTTGCCTACTAGATGCATATGGCATAAGTAGTTTCCAACCTAACTAGTCTGCCACCAGCTTTTGCCCAAACTTTCCATAATATTTCCATCTGTAGCCCCCTGTAGCCTAGATATTGAACCACTGAGATAAGTGGGATCAGATTTCGGCCAGAATTCAGTAAGTAATACCATTCTCTGCCCAGTCACCTCTGCCTGTTTTCAGCTGGGCTGTTTTGTTTATTGTCTCACTTATCCAACATATAAAATTCAGTCTCATGGCAGCCTTCGACTGTGTTAAAGGTCAGAATTTTAGAAAACTTCATTTAATACTATTTTATGAATTTAGAGGGATAACGTCTTTCCTGTGAACATCCTTGTTCTCATGCTCTGACAAGAGCATCAATTCACACAACAGCCCTCTTCTGCATTCCAATTTGGAACATCCACAGAGGCCAGCCTTTGCTTCAATTGCCTTAATAGAAATGGGAAACAACTCTACAGAACTAAACACACTGACACTAAATTTACACTGTGCTAACTGGAAGCCACTACTGTCATCTCCCTGGACTTGTGCTAAGCATTTGATGCTGTCATGCACAACATCCTCGCCTCTAAAGTGGAAAGATGTGGACTTGATGGGTGGACCACTCAGTGGATAAGGATCAGAGAGCTGGCTGGATGAAATGGCTCAGAGGGTTGTGGTCAGTGGGTCACCATTCAAGTGGAAATCGGAGACAAGTGGGGTTCCTCAGGGATTGGTATTGTGACTGACACTGTTTAAAATCTTTGTCAGAGACATGGACAGTGGAATTGAGTGCACCCTCAGCATGTTTGCTGACAATAACAAGCTGTGTGGTGTGGTTGACACACTGCAGAGAAAGGATGCCAGGTCAGGACAGACTTCAGAGGTGGGCCCATGCCAACCTCATGAAGTTCAACATGGCCAAGTGCAAGGTCCTGCACCTGGATCAGGGCTATCCCAAGCCGAATTAGAGGTTGGGCAGAGAATGGATTGAAAACAGCCCTGAGGAGAAGGACTTGGGGCTGTTGGTTGATGAAAAGCTCAACATGAGCCAGCAATGTGCGCTTGCAGCCCAGAAAGCCAACCCCATCCTGTGCTGCATCAAAAGAAGTGTGGTCAGCAGATCAAGAGAGGTGATTCTGCACCTCTTCTCTGCCCTAGTGAGACCACATCCGGAGTACTGTGTCTAGTTCCGGAGCCCCCCACACAAGAAGGACATGGAGTTGTTGGAAAGAGTCTAGAGGAGGGCCATGAAGATGATCTGGGTTGGAGCACCTCTCCTATGGAGACAAGCTGAGAGAATTGGGGCTATTCAGCCTGGAGAAGGGAAGGCTCCAGAGAGACGAAATAGTGGCCTTCCAGTGCCTGAAGGGGCCTACAGAAAAGCTGGGGAGGGACTTTTTACAAGGGCATAGAGTGATAGCACAAGGGGGGACAGTTAGTTTAAGTTATGGGAATATTTCTATTAGATGGTAGGAATAAATTATTTACTGTGAGAGTGGTGAGACACCGGAAGAGGTTGCTCAAGGAAGCTGTGGATGCCCCCTTCCTGGGAGTGTTCAAGGCCAGATTGGATGGGACTCTGAGCAACCTGGTCCAGTAGAAGGTGACCCTGCTCATGCAGAAGGATTGGAACTAGATGATTTTTAAGGTCCCTTCTAACCCAAACCACTCTACGATGCTATGATTCCATAAAAGTATAATTGAGGCATATGAGATTTAAAAAAAAAAAAAAAAAAAGCCTACATTTGTATCTTGGAAAATGTGTAAAAAAGGACTCAAATGCCAAGACCTTAGCACAGGAAAACTTCACACAGTATGTAAGTCCTAATTCCCTTCAGTTCTCGTACCTGTCTTCTCTTGCTCTTGAAAACTGATGTATTTGCTGCTTTCTGCCCCAATGGATGAGTAGAGCTGCTACATCTATAACCAGCTCTTAAGACACTTCTTGGATATTCCCTCAGGCATTACATATTGTTGCTGAGCATGACCCATTTCCATAATCTGCTTTTTCCACTATTTTTCACCAAATGCAACATGTTCTCCTTTTGTTTGAGAATCTGCAGTAGATTTCCTATGAATAGCCAAAACATCCTTCCTTACTGGTTTCAACACTGTCTCTCTCATAATGATTTACCAGTACCATTACTCCAACAAAGAAAAGGACTTTTGTGACAGTCAAAGGTTCCCCTAGGGATCCCAGGCTGATTTAACCTCAGTCCCAAATGTGTAATTGTAAAATGATGACAAATTGATCCTGTACCAATGCATGTACATCGTACGTAGCACCTTAATAGTCTGTTTTCAAAAGCAATCACTTAGGTATCCTGTTCATTTTTACAGATAAACTTTGAAAGAAATTAAGAAAGCATTTTTTCCCATTAAAAACATGTCAGAAAACATTACAGCTTCCCATCTGCTCAAGAGAGGTAAGGTATGTGCAACTAAACCTGGTTTTAAAGAGCATACTATTGGTAACTCTTCTCATTTTAGGGCCCAATTCTTCCTCTCCAACCTAATGGTATCAGAGCATCATTATCCACGTTCTATGGCAGGTCTTGAAACCACCAGGAGCAGGCAGGAGTACACACGTGCAGCATCGTGCACACCAACTGCTTCACTGCCAGATGTGATCACAGAACACTTTTTGGTGTGGAAACTACAAGCAGGAGGATTTAAGATGGAAGTTTTACTCACATCTTCTTCACTTACAGGGAACTGGACATCAGTCTTTGTGACACTAAAGGCAGGGTCTATCTGCTGCTTAATTTTTCTTCTCAATTTATCTTCCAGCTCATTAATCCGTTTCCCAGCAACCTGTCCCCACTTTCTATTCTTACATGCAATTCTTCTCTCAACTCCTGCTGGGAGGCATCCATCTTTCAATGGAGTCAAGCTTTAATTTCTTCTTGTCTCGCTTGAGCTACATCAATCCTCCGCCTTTTTTTTCTGTCCTGCAAATTCAAGACTTGTTCTCAGATTAAGAAAACGGTGCTGGAATTGCAACAACTAGCTTGAGTAATGGACATCCTTCCTTAGAGAATAAACTTCCAAGCAGCTAGGAAAGGAATGCCCCATTTTCTCGTAGAAAAATGATAACACCTCAATAAACAGAGCCTCATTTAGCATGACAGTTCTTCAGAGAACAGAGCAAGTCTCTTCAGCTGCAAAGCACCTTCAAGAACATAATATATAAAAATGTTTTTAAATTATCCCATCTAAAAACCTAATATATATTTAATATTATGTATCTACATTTAACACTTTTCATTTATCCAGAAAGCAACTAAGCAATTCACATATTAGTATTTTCAATTCCCACCACACTGATAGCTTTGTATATAAATATACAAATGGAAATTTCTGTCTAGAGCATTTGCATATACTGCCAACACACATTAGCATTGTGAGTGCTGTGCTACCTTGCTTCCTATGCTCATGTCAACAGTGGAAAATATTTCGAACACAAAGTGTTCCAGGTCACTTGTTGTTCCTGATGCAGAGAGATAATAAAAGGTGTTCTCGTAAACGCTCCTTCAGTCTCAGTCCCAGCTCAACTAAGAAATGTGTTTTCTTCACAGACAGGTTTCCTCTCTGTCCCCATATCTCATTTCACACACTTAGGGACAGCCTCCAGACTCACCAAGCCAGTCCTGCCACTATCATAATGATCGCAGAGAAGGTACTGGGACTTCTGGTTTCTTCAGTGTATCTTTCAGATACAGCTACTGCAACATTTTGCCGTCTCACTCTTGTGCTACTATTTATATTGTACTGTTTAGGCAGACACATGCCATATATCTGGAGATAATTTTACCAGCAAAAAATGGTTGAGTTTTTGTTCTCGTTGTTGTTGTTGTTTTGTTTGCATGTTTTTATTTACATTGGGGAATTCTAATATTTTTTTTACTGATACCAACCCAAACATAGGCCGACACCTACAAGCAAAATATGGTTTGGAGAAGACTTAACAGATACAATTAAGTGAAAAGATTGATTTCCATCTCCAGTACTCCTTTTTATTACTGTTTTAGAGTTTGAGGCATGAAGTAATTCCCTTATCTGGACTGATATATCTGGCCAGAAGTATATAAAATAATAGAAGCAGCAAGGAAAGCTACACAAAAGGATACAGTGCAAAACTATTGGATGATACATGTGCAGAGGGTCTACAAAGGCAGAGAGATGGTGTATGTGCATGTGGAAATCCACAGGAGACATACTGAAAATGAGAAACTGAGAGAAGAGGAATAAGAAGCAATAACCTACCTTGAACCATTTTGTATTTCCTCTATACTTCAAGGCTTGGATGTGGCACAGAGCCTCTCAACACCAATTCCTCTTTTATTATTGTTGTACCTATTTCATAAAAGATTCTGGTCCTGCTAGAGGTGATCTGGCCATGCCTGTGCTTAGGCTTGCATGATTTTTCCACATTTTCTTTGTGGACAGCCTGAACTCCTGCTGCTGACAGGAATCGACCTATATTGTTGGCATGTTAGGGATGAAATTCTTCACCACAAGGGTAGTAAGGTGCTGGAAATGGGTTGCCTAGAGAGGTTGTGGAAGTCCCTTCTCTGGAGGTATTTAAGGCCAGACTGGATGAGGCTTTATGCAGCCCGTTCCTAGTGTGGGGTGTCCCTGCTTATAGCAGGGAGGTTGGAACCTGATGATCTGTAAGGTCCCTTCCAACCTTAGCCATTCTATGATTCTGTGAATCCATGATATAAACTTGGTGGCCATTTAAGAAGTACTGCTGGAATGTCTGTTACATGTGTGCCAGAGTTACAGGAGGTTGCCAGGTTGCATATAAATAAACATGCACTCAAGTGTGCACTGAAACAGGAGGTCCAAGGAACACCACTGAGTCTTCTCAGAGGCAACTCTGTGAATAACAACAAAAAATGAGCAGACAAGTCAAAGACCTGGGAAATATGACAGAGTACAGGATTCAGCAGCCTGAAACAGTATAGACTGAGCAGGCACACTGGAGAAGAACAAGTCTATTTCAGTGCCTGATGGAGTGACTCTCACAAGCTCTGTATCTCATTTTTTCCTTTTACCCACTTGTCTTCCATTTACTATTTGTTATAAACCCCTTTGTGCCTGATATCGAATATTTCTCTTTTCCCCACCAAAGATAATTTTTGTACAATGTTATTCTCACATATTTTGTAAAGAAAACCAACAAAAGCCCATGTTTCAAGCTGTGAGCCTTTGAAAAAACACAGAAGCAAATATTTATAATGCAACTGTGTGCCTACATCTATATATTTCATCCTCTGACAGTATCATAAGTTTATTACAGAGCAACTATCACTCCACAGTAGCAGTTGAAACTGGCTTTCTGCTCCAACCCCATAAAATATTTCTTTTAGAAATGAAAGTTAAAGAATTAATCTACCTTAATACAATGTAACAAGTTGTTTCCTTTGCACACACATTATGTCCCCTCCAAATGGCAAAATACATGTGCCAGCTTCAGCAGAGCTAATTATGAGATCACAAATAGTTCCAACAGTTAAAATATACTGGAGACCTGAATCATTTCCTTATCAATAACATATGTAAGCCTGCAAAAGGACCCTGCATGACCACTAAACCACACATTAGTCAAATCTCTATTTGCTCACATGCAATCAATGTATTACTCAGCACCACCAGCTGAACTACCACAATTTCATGAATCAGAACCTATTTCTGGCCCATGTGAAAATCTGTGATTCATAACTGTAAAGCACATTTTGGGACTATGTCCCTTTCAAACTTTGTAATGTTTAGTTAGGATTGAGTCCAGACCTTACTGAAGTCTTAGAAAGATTATTATCTTGTTTTATGGTGCTCGTTTGACCCATCAGGCAGTTTGTGCTGGCCCAGTCTGTGGCTGCTATGACTGAAGACCCCGGCTCAAGCCCAACTCAAAAGTGTGAGGATTTCCATTACCATCTCCTGCATGAGCCTACAGGGAGCCATCACACTTCAGTCAGGCTCATAAGAATCTCTCCATGTTATGTTCTGAAGTGTAACCGTGTATGTAAAATAAAAGAGGATGAAAGGTAAGCCTTGAAAGATGACACATTTAGTTGGCATAAAGCGCAATTTAAGAGCGCATAGTAATGAAAAATTGGTAGGATCCCTCAGAGCCCAGACATCTCTAGAACAAATGTATTCCATATGATTTTTACAGTTAAAATAACTGGGGAGAGAACAACCAGAGCATTATCCACCTAGAAATACAAATACACTGAACTAGCAGAAGCCAAGAGTTAATTCTTAGTGGTTTATAAGAAGCTACCAATCACCTTGGGCAGAGAGCAAGTGAGTGGCAAACTGTCTCTATATTAACAAACTCTGAACTAGTTTAAAGCTGGGGAGGGACTTTTTATAAGGGCATGCATCTATAGGACAAGGGTTAATGATTTTAAACTGGGAGAGGAGGGATTAAGGTCAGACACTAGGAGAAAATTCTTTAGTGTAAGGGTAGTGAGACACTGGAAAGCCAGTTGGTGGTGAGACAGGTTGCTCAGGGAGATTGTGGATGTCCCTTCCCTGTAAGTCTTCAAGGCCAGGTTGGATGGGGCTTTGAGCAGTCTGGGCTAGTGGAAGGTGTCTGTGCCATGCAGGGAGGTTGAAACTAGGTGATACTTATGGTCCCTTCCAACCCAAACCATTCTATGATCCTATGACTACAAATGCATTTTGTCTTTGGCTCAGAGAGCTGAGATATTGCTTCTTAACCTTCCCAGATCACAAAGCAAACCCAGAAATAAGAATGCTGTTATCTTTACTATTATCAATCCACCTTGAGTTTCAGAACAAACTATGGAAAGTTATTCTCAAACTTTCATGGTTTCTCAGATTGTGGCCTCAACCCTGCTTACAGGTTGCTCAAAGAAACATGGCAAGCTTCCATATCTGATTCAGGAAACTTTATTAAATGGTGATTTCTAATTTTTAAAAAATGTGTTCATAGGGCAGCCAAAGTCAGATGAAAAAGAAAACACCTTGAAAATATATTTCAAGCATTACATACAGCAAAATTCGAACAACATTATAGTGATTTGTGTCTCATTACTCTCTTCAATAGCTCCAGCTAAGGCAATAGCCTAAATTACTACAAAGTGCAAACAATGTGGTCTTCAGGTTAATAAAAGACACAAATTCTACTAGGTATTGTCTTATAATGATGAAGCTCTAAAAGAGATCAGGCGATTCTGAAAGGCTTTTTTTCCATCCTTCAAAATTCATATTCCTCTTTTCACATTACACACTTCACACATTCAATTTATGAATACGAATGTGGTCCTACACCCTTACACTATAGATTATGGGCCCTCTGGAGTGGGGGCAAAAGAGCTGAGAGATTACTGAGAATTTTTAAGCAGCAGTAATCTGCAAAAACTCCATTATTACAAAACAGAGAAACAAGAGCAGGCTATGACAAGTGATTGCACATGGTTTCACTAGCAGGGGAAGAGCTCACCTGATGCAGTTGTTTACAACAGATCAGATCCTTTAAAATGTTTGAGTGAGCCAGTAATTACAGCAGCACTGTAATCACGTTGCCTACTCAGGGGGTCACATAAAGGCAGATAAGTCAAAAGGAGGTCAGGTATTTCAGTCTGAAAACACCAAGTAGTCAGATCAAATATGCTGGAAATCTACCGCAGGAATTATTGCTGGGCCATACACAATGATTCAGCTTTCCATAAGCACAAGTGACAGGTCCTGAAAGCCAGTGGGAGCTAGGCTGCAATTACACATTCACCAGCAGTACCGCGTATAGCAGTTGAAGTAATCCCCTCCTCTGTTCCAGCCACTTATTCCTGCCCTTGCATGGCACACAGTGCTGTGCTCAAGAAGGTCTTTGTGTGCCTGTCTGATGAGTAGAATGGGGAAACTGGTCAAGCTGTAAAACAATTCCATTAGAAAAAATAAAAGTGAGTGTTATTACCAGGGCAGTGCCAGCACACAGAGAGAATCAAAGAGACAGTCCAGAGAAGGAACCAATTAAGTTACGCTGCTACCACAACATTGTTCAGCAGCTACATCCATCAAAGAAGAGTTGCTGCCTCTCCCTGAAAAACTCTACCATATTGTTTGTCAGCTTCCTGGATGCAAAATTTCCTATTTTTTTTTAGCAGGAATATAAGAATAAAGTGTAAAAGTAAGCATCAAACTTAACATGTCTGTATCTCAATATATTGATCTTTACATAATCACCTGTCAAAATCTCCATGGATTAGGTTAAGAATTTATCAGTATTTACCTGGATTAGAAAGCCTGCTGTATCTTCTACTATAAATTAGCCTAAATTGGCATGATCAATGTACAGTCCCTCCCTGCAAAATGGCTTAATCATTTGCTTTTCTTTCACAACAGAAACCTATTGGTATTTGTTCGGGCATTTTGTGGTTTGTTTTTTTCAGAAAGATAATCAAGGCAAAGGTAGTTTACAGTCACACAACAAAATAGCAGATAAATTATAGAGCCAAAATGCCCTGTAAAGATTCAGCCATCTCTGGCACTGTATTTATGTAACAAATGCAATTTTATACTTTGATATTGGAAAGTAAGTCTTTGACTGTGGTCTTCAGAAACTCTTTGGTCTAGTGTATTCTCTTTCCCCGAACAGGCTGATCTCTCTTCATTCTCAGATTTGTGTTCCAGAAACCAACAGGACACATAGCACTTTTCCCAGCAGGAAGTTAATAACCAGTATAAGGAAAAGTGGTTTTTCAGACTTCCATTTTCAGATAGGATATTTCCTTCAAATTGTTTTGCACAAGTAGGCAACAGAGCATGTAGTTTATTTTTTCTCTTTACCGGGATTTATAACAGAATGAATCTAAAGCAATACTGGAAACACTGGACTGCAAAAGTAATTCTTACTGATACATGGAACTATCCTTAATTTGTCAAGGAACAACAAGGGGTGATTGGTACTTGAATGACAAGGTCAGCAAGACAAGAACCTCACTGACCAGGGCCCCATCCTATCCTTGTAAGTGAGTTGGACAGCCTGGAGGTGGTGGTCATGTCCAACCATGAGTCCAAATCATAAGACAATGTAATGGCAATGAGGCAGGTCTGAGGTCTAGCCATCAAATCAGCCTGGTTGTTTAGGTCCAGATCATCAAGGCCCATGGCCAGGCAGGGGCACTTGGTGGCAGAGCTGGAGACAGGCACACACCCTTGGTGTGGCTCAGGCAGGAGCTGAGGATCCAAGGTTGAGCTGAAATGGGGCTTCTGAGCCATTAGGCAAGAGCCCAGGAAAGGTTGGTCAGGGCCACCAAGGCCCGTTGGTGCTTTCAGAACACACAATACCAGAAGGATTGAATACTTTTTATTGTTGTTTTGACTTTGTTTTTAAAAACACTGAAACTTGCAGGAGATCATCATGGACAGACACACAGGAATCAATATGATTAGGTGAATGCTGATTTATTTTGCCCGCCAACCTCTCTTATATAACCCCTTCCTGTGCACACATGTCCGAAACTACACTTGTCATTGGTCAATTGTCCCAAAGCCTGCCACGCCCTAAACAGTGACGGGTTCCTAGCCCTAAGCACGCACATGCGCAGTCATGACTCTCCGCCTCACTTCCTTCTTTGGCACATCCGGTTGTTTACTTTGCTGCTCACTCTTTATCAGTTGGTACCTATGAGAATGTCCTTGGTCAGGGGCCCAGATGTTTTCAGTAAAGGTTGGATTGCTCACATGTCCATTGCTTGCTAAAAAAGCCCTCTACAGAAGCTGAGGTCATGCTTAAGCTCTTCTCAGTGCTCTCCTGTACTCACTTTTTAACATCCATCTAATCTGAAGGAGTCAATTTGCTTTACTTTTAGAATATATTTTAGAAATAACAAAAGGATATATGTGTTTTCCTACAGAATATGCTACTATTTGTTATTCCCAATTAATTTTTGAAGAACACAACCAGTAAAACTTTCACACTGCTGTGAAAATAACCCACATACCATCGGGTCTTTAAAAGATAATGGGTTATAAACTAAATATAATTTGTAATCGGGGAAAAGTCTTGCATTATTGTCATTCCACATTTGAAAGTCCATGTTTAAGTGCTACTAAAAGATTCTCAAAATGACACAATCAATAACACTCCACAGGGTGTTTGCCCAATGGGCAAAAAATGGGAAATAACTTTGCCACAAGTACATTAGCCAATTTTTGTCACCTACTTATGCCAGTTTGCCAAGTAATCTTGCTCACAAATCCATGCATTAACCATATATATTTTTATTATCATCAAACACAAAAAATTCAAAAAAAGCTGAGTTCCGGTATGCTGGGAACTGAATACCACCACAGATATGCTAAAGCATAACTCTGAAGTGTTTTAAGTTTCTTTTAAAAATCTCAAATAACTATAAAACTATTAAAATGTTGTTCTATCTTTTATTTCTTCCATTTCTGAATATGTATAAGTTTAATCTTTTTTTCTCCTGCAATGTTCTTTGCTTTTCTCTATCTGTCAGATCATAATAAAGCCAAGCTACACTTCTGTACTACAATTCAGTGTGACATGCTTGGTTTTCATTAAAACAACCTAAAGTTCCTCAGGAAATATGTAGAACAGCTCTCAGTCATTTAATTCTTCTTGGCCCTAATCTGAATACCTCTTTATACTCCATCCCACACCTTCCTTTTGATATGGTTTCTCATCTTCATGCCATAAAACAGACTTTGGGTACTTGCCAACATTTTTTCAAGTTTTTAAGCTACTCATACCTCTTTCAGGCACAATGATTCAGATACAAGGCATTTCTTGGGATATATAGCCTTTGTTGACAATCTATGCCACAGAAATTACTCAGACTCATTTCATTGCTTTCATTAAAAAAAAAAAAAAATAATAGACATATGGCTATTTTGAAGCAATGTGTTTTAAATAAACCCTAAAGAAGAATAAGCTGTACACTAGCCAAATACCTTGATGTAACTCCAGATATTCTACTAATTCTGAACTATAATCCTCCTCACTAAACCTTGTTTCAGATTTCATGTCCTTAATATACAAATGAAGAGCACTTACGGGAACTGGAAACAGAGAGTTCATAGTTGTGGCTGCAACTCATTTTTTTACTAGAAGTCAAAATCAGCCCATCAGTCAAAAAATTATTCTCTCCTATAACTGTTTCTGAGGGTGAGATAGAATTTTTCTGTTTCTTTTGAAAAGCATTATAAAATGGCCTCCTTAATTAAGAAATCCTGAACTCAGATGTAGTAACCAAATCCAGAATTATGTTCCACTTGGTGGATAAACAAATTTCAACTGATTTTCCCAGTTGATATCTAATGTTCAGGACCAAAGTCTGTTGAATTTTCCCTTCAGAATACAGTACCGGGGATACTTTTTCTCTAAATCCAGATATATTACATGCTGCAAGACTGATTTAAATGTTTAGTTTGATATTTTTATATTTAGAGAGGCTGGCAAATAAGTGCAAATTATCTAAACTAATACAGAATTCCAGTACTACTGTGTATTTGTATCACTACATTATCTGTATCAACCCAACCTGAGGTAGAAAGCATAGAAGAGGAAGACATTCTTGACACGTCTTACAGTCTAGACAATTAGGCCATTGAATATGAAGTCAAAATAACAAATTGCTTGTTAAATAATTTTAAGCAATACTTTCCTTAAAATATTCTTGTAACAGCTTGTTACAAGATTCAGTGTCCCTGTCAAAATTCAATGTCTCCAGTTCCACAGACTGTGGCAAGCAGATTAATAACAGAAAACGTAATGCACTGTTATCCTTCATTGACTCCGTGACAAATAATGTCCCATATACATGTTTTTCTTAAATCTTGTATTTTAAAAATTATGCAATCATTAATAAAACCACTCCAAATTTTACTCTTGACACAATCTGTGAAAGATTATGCCTATGTTGTTAGATGTTGTTTCTACTGTAATTCTTGAACAGAATTAAAGTTAAGATTACTGGGACAAATAAAGGATTCTGGTGATAACTCCCCTATTTGCCTGTTTTAGCAGACCTCCCTTTCTTATAATCCTACTTTTTTGCATTAAAAAAAACCCAAAACACTCTTGCAATCCTGGCACACAAAAGGACTGGATTGCAGAACTGCAGTGCACTTTTGAAAGGTGTTTGTATCTGCCCCAGGTATTTATTTCAATTCAGTTGAAATTACTTAGGAACACATTTAGAGTAAATTAAATTTAGAAATGCCACCAAGAACACAAATGTATATGCTGAAAACTTGTGAGCAGTAACAGCTGAACTCAGGGTCTTAGATTAAACCTGTTAATCTGAAAGGGAGGCAAAAATCTCATCTCATACTTGTGATGAACTAAAAGCATAGATGAAATTGATGCAAATGAGCTGATGATCTGTACTTGCAACACTAGTAATACTCAAGAGCATGTTTAAATCCTTTTAAGACATAAGCCCCTTGCACCAATTCAACTAAGGAAGAGTGGAGTAAGACAACACCTTACATCAATAGTCATATATCACCAAAACAAAACAGCTGGATTATTCAAGAGTACTTGAGATTTGTTTGCACAAACTAGTGCACACTTATGAACAATGGGTGCTTCTATGGAGACAGGATCAGTTCATTAACACAGTATGGACTGAATTATTAATAGAAAATAAATTATTTATCACCTGTGCTTTAAAGTATTGCATGCCATTTTGGGCACTTATTAGAAAGAGGACATTAATAAATTAAAGAAAATCTAAAGTAGGGAAGCAAAACAATGAAAGGGTTGTAAAGATAAAGCCCAGAGGAGAGGGAATGTGAATACCTCCTTTATACCTGGCAGAAAAGGTGAGAATACACCTTTTAAGAATAATCCTTTCTGGTGAGGGATTATTTACAATGGTAGAAGAGAGAACTAAGAGGAGTAATAGCTAGAATATGGAAGTGGTCTATATTAGAGGTGACAAAAGACTCAGAAGGAAGCTAAATAGGTTTTTAAAAAGTACTGAAAATATAAACCTACAGTTAATAGAAACAGAAGTAGAAGAAATAGTAGAAGAAATAGAAGAACTTAAAAAGACAGAGATATGGGGAGATAAGCATTTCAGATAATCTACAATATTCTACAAAGAAATGCAAGCTACACAGCCTAGGTTAAAATTAAATTAAATTAAAAAAAAACAAAACAAACACCAAAAAACCCCCCACACCCAGCCAAACATGGTAGAAGAAGAACCTTAGTAATCATCTGTCACAGGACACAAGGGTTAAGAATCTAAGTGACAAAAGATCTAAGTGACAAAAGTCTAAGTGGAACAGATCAAACAGTCTGAATCAGTGTCATACTCAATAAAGGGAGACATGTTGTGAAAAGAGGGGTAAGGCTGCCCAGAAAGGCATTAGAGGGCTTCATTCTATACAAAGACTTGTCTGTACAACACATAGAACAGGCTGTCAGGCAGAATCTCATATAAGGGTTCAAAACATAGTATCAGAAAATATTCTGGGGCATAAAACTTGTAATACAGCTCAGGTAAGGAGGGAAGCAAATCAACAAGCTACAGAGTCACTGTAAGAAATCTTTTGTTCTATGTAGTTTCCCAGTAGGTCTAGAATCCAGTGAAAGGTAACAATATCCTCCTCTCTGCCACAAACTGTATTCCTGTTTACAATTACTTGACTACAGCAGCTGCCTTCATCCAAAGCTTTGAGTTGCAAATAAAATTATATTTAAAAAGCAGATCTGAATTCTTCAGATGACTTCTTATTACAAGTTCAATAACCCTATCAGCAGTCTAACATTAAGAGTAAAACATCATGTTCAACAGTGTTACCTTAACCTGTCTTTACCTGCTGACAGTAAATTTCCATTTGGGATGGCCAGAGTGCTTTCCTTTTCCCCTTTCAAATAGAAATTGTGCTAGTCTGAGTTTGTGTCATTCTAATATTCACACAGTCCAATTAAAAAGCAACAACAGTGTTCTGTTGTCTTTTCAAAAATAGAACTTGAATCTTGTTCTTCCCACTGAGCTCTGTTTACATCAGGAGAAACTCTATCCCTTCACCACAGAGCAGCTTGCATTTTGAGTAGTATAAAGAATGAACATTTCATCATTTAATGCAGCCAAATTTGATAGAACAGATCAAGACATGTAATATTATACAGTAAGTCTGTTCAATTGGCGGTTTTGTTACTTAGTAGGTAGGGCTGAAAAGTCATTAGAAACACCTAATTCTCAGTTTTACTCAAACGTTCCAGCTGCGGAAAGGTTTTGCCCTATTAAGGTAGCCCTGGCTGTGCATGAGAGCACTGGAACTGTGAAATGAAATTCCCTGCTGCTCCCAGAACTTCACAACAGTGTACACTGGTACTTAAGAACGGTCCTGATGCATCAGCTTGGTGAAAACTCCTTGAGCCCTTTGCCTGGCAGGATGAATTGCTGTTGCCAGAGAGAATTACAAAAGAAATTTCTGAAATATTCCAAAACATTCTGATCAGCTGATTAAGTAACATGGGAACTTTCTAAGGAAGACAAAAAGACAGGTGAAAAGTATTTTTAACAGGCCAAATCCACAGGGGATGTGCAGAGGCATTGCTTCAATCACCTGAAGTTTTAGCAATCATGACTCATTTATTATTTTAACACATTTCTCTGCTGTACAAACATTTCAGAAAATTTACTCTCCCTATCGTCAGAATGATCAATTCTGCTTCCTGCTGTACAGAAATTTCACATATGTTTCTGCTTTTCACTGCATTTGAAAAAAGTGAAATGCTAAGAAGTAGCTTTAACAGCTGCAGCCTTTAACTACCTCTTAGGGGTTTTTAAGGTCTTATTACCTTGACTATTGCAGCCTGATAAAAGAAAAAAAAAAGTACTCTGAATCTTTGTTCATTAATAGGCAGAAAGGAACTTTACATATCTTTAAATAGAATTCTACAAAACCACAGTCCTATTGTTATTAAAAATCTCACATTAAACCTGCTCTACTGACAAATAACATTTGACAAGCAACAAATTCAGCTCATTTAAAGACTATCGTTGCCTAGAGCTTGCATCAACACTGACTTGAGCACTACAGTAATCTTTCCATTTGTTGCAGACTGATCATAGCCTAATTTACCTGAAGTTAAAAATTAGAAAATTACATTTCAATTTAATATATTTTCAAAGTAACAGGTAAACCCAGAAGGATACATTTTCCTATTTTTAATGTTTTCAGTCAATGAAGCTGCAGAGCCAAGAAGTGCTGATTGCATATCCACCTTTCTACACATATTATAATTCCCTGCAGCAATGCCTCTTTCTCCCAGTATAGCAATAGTGTAACCAATTTTATGCCAATGTTGGAAAACTCGGTATGCATGAACTGTTGGTTTCCTCTTGAAAAATTAATTAGTGCTATTTGTATGCATCACTCAACTTTTTGTAACAGTGAAAAAGAACTGCATAGTAATTTCCTAAATCCTGCTTTAACTTTTTTGCACTGGTTTAAAATTCAGTAAGCACAAATCACTGCTGTTTTATACAGCCAAACAACAAATCGCTTTGCTATGACTCCTACATTTATTTACTTAATGGAGACACTTATAATGGAAAGCCCTTTGAATACCAATGCTTGTTTCCACAGAGGCTCCGTCCTAACTCTAAAGTTTGTGAAGAAGTATTACAAAAGAAAAATATAAATGACACTGTATCCTAAATTCCTTCTCATTTTTCCTATGTGATGGTAGTAAATTCAGTCTTTGCACTTCAAGCGTGGATATGGTTCAATGCTTTGCACAAACATGAGAAACCGTGTTGAGATGTTGAGACAAATTACATCCACATCTCTAAGAGAGATCTGGATCTGGGATCATCTCGTTTGGCACAATGAGGACAATGCTGCTGACACCAACTGATTAAACTCTGCAGAAAACAGCCATCTTTTTATTTTACAGGTATTTAAAAAAATAATTCCTGTCTCACCATTATTAACATTCACAGAATTATAAGTAGTGCAATAAAATACAAGATATTCAAAATAAGCATCCTTGCCAAGTTTCTCAGCAGACAGACAAAACTGGTAGCAGTGAGAGGCATTTCAAGAATGAAATTTAAATACAGAACCTAGAAGTACTATGTATGACTATGTATGATTGCTATGTTCACACAACTATAAGACATGTTACTTATTTAAGCCTTTAGTAATCCTGTATCACATCACTGATGGCCTGATCCACTTCAAGATCAATCCCAAATGCTGAAACCTTTCAGATGGGCTAATGTTATCCCTCAGACTTCATTACCGTGGGAAAGAAGGTCAAACTAAATGATTAATGGAGCATTTCATTATTTTTTTTCATGGCAAACTATGAATAGGAGTTTCCATTTGACTACCCAATTTCAGCCCATTTGGAAAAAGAAGACAATATTGGTTAGATCAGCTGGGACACACAGTGAGTAGTAATTCACATGCAATGTGTTTGTGGTGAGAGAAACGGAGTGAACCAAGACAAAACCTATGATCAGAAGAGTAACAACCACCTTTCTTCTACCACCCACTACCCAAAAGCCAAAGTGGTAGAATTTCTGCAAGGAATGTATGGCCTACTCCAGGATTTCCAGTATTCATATTTTTCAAATATGTTATAATAAGAAAATGTTGCTAATATATTCACACACAAAGCAGGTTTAACTTCCTAGACTCAGACTACTGCAGATTTGTAAAGCAATCTCTAGTCTGTCATATATCCATCCATGATAACCCTTGTGGCCCTTCTCTGGACCCTCTCCAACCTGTATCCTTTTTGTAGAGCTGGAACCAAAACTGAACACAATACTCCAGATGTAGCCTGACAACCGCTGAGTAGAGCGTGATGATGACTTCTTTATCTCTGCTGCTGACACCCTTGTTGATGCAGCCCAGCATCCTGCTGGCTTTCTTTGCTGCTGCAGCACACTGTTCACTCATGTTGAGCCTGTTATCTGCCAAGACCCCCAGGTCCCTTTCCACAGGGCTGCTCTCCAGCCAGGTGGATCCCAGTCTGAACTGTACTCCAGGGTTACGTGTTGCCAGGTGCAAGACCTTACACTTCTCCCCATTAACCTTCATGAGGTTCCTGCTAGCCCACACCTTCAGCCTGTCTAGGTCATCCTGGAGGGTGGCTCTCACTTCTGGAATGTCAAATTCGTCACTTATCTTGGTGCCATCAAGTAACTTCACCAGGGTGCTCTTGATCCCAACATCCAGGTCACTTATGAAGTGCCCAGTACCGATCCCTGGGGGATCCCACTTGCGACTGGTTACCAGTTTGAGGAGGTTTGTCTACAGTCTGTCAGCCAGCTCCCCACCCACTGCACAGACCATTTATCAAGGCCATAACAAATCAGTTTATCCAGGAGGAGGCTGTGAGAAACTGTATCAAAAGCCTTGGAGAAGTCCAGGTAGACAATGTCCACTGTTTGCCCTGCATCAACTGAGCAGGTGACTTTCTCATAGAAGGCGACTCCTAAATGCTACTCTCCTGTCAGCACAGAATACTAGGAAAAATCTGCCAGCTTTCTAGATGCAGTCAGTATTTAATCAAATCACCATGTACTGCATCTTATAAAATCCAAATCCAAAATTAAGAAGAAGTAAGGATTAATCTGCAGACCCTTATGATTTTGGTGGTATCTTTAATTCCCAATAAAGAAATATTGATAGAGATGCTGGGCTGATTCAAGAGGGTTTAAGTTTTGGGTTCTCCTCACCTGCTACAGGCGTTATTATTAACACCAGGAAGAAAAGTATGTGCTACATCCTCCAAGTGTTATTTATCAGCAAAAATTAACTAACAGCTCTTCTGGGAAGAGATCTCAAATTTCAGCTCAGATTTAAATGGCACTTATCAGTGACAGGTAAAATAAGAACTGCAAATTCTTATGTTTGTATCTCATGAGAGGTGACCATGTAAGATCATAAAAACCTCAGAGAAATAAACATGTAACCACATGTAAACAACCACTTCTTTTTTTTTTTGATGCATTTTAAATTATGCTGTCCCTCCATAAAACACATTGCTTTGCCCTGTTTGCTTTCAGTACAGCCATTTGGTACTGGTGGCACCTCTCTATTAGATATTAAATGTTTCTCTCCAGGATCCCTTAAATTTTACCCAAAAGGAAGGCTACCAGCAACAATTCACTTCACCTCAGGCTTGGCCACTTTGCCTCCATACACCACTACTAAAATTCCAGAACAGAGGAACAAGCGAGCTGACCATGCAAGCACAGAATTGTCTTGTGTCTTGCAAGTACAGCTCTCAGACCACCCATATCACCTTGTGATTCCTCACTTGTCTCATATCCAGATCCAGCCAACCACTAATATCAGACTAAAGACTGGGACAACATCTAGAACAGTCTTACAAACACTTAATGAGTATCTCTAGTGCTATAGCAAACTTGTTGGATTAATTTACAAAGTTACTTCTGTCAGCAAAGACTAGAGACTGCTAATTAAGAAATATTAATTTAGGCTGATTATTTTGCTCACAAACTAGAGCTAAGCAAATTCAACTCTATTCAGCTGAGTGATAAAACATGTTTGAAAACTAGGCAGAGGATGAAAACAAAGTAGTAATTTCATAGCAACTAAAAGCAAGTGATACTAACTCCTGCTGGAGTATCAACTAGCAGAGCATCATTATGATTTTGAAAAAGGCTCAGATGAAACACTATTACCTGATCAAGAAAGCAGCTGTTGATGTGTACAGAAATACTTCTAAAGAGATCAAAAGAAGGTGCATGAAACTCAAGAAAATAGCTATAAAACAGCACTCCAAATCAGAGGGGATTCTATGCCATTTGCCAGTAAAATACACCAGAGGAGATGTAGGAACAAGAATATCAAAATTGACAAAGCAGTATTTCACTTTTTTCTGTCAACAAATATATTAAAATACCACTGTAGAAAACCATACATCAATTAGCACTTAAATTTGTTAGCACTACTACCATACTAAAAATCCTATGTTATCCATCCTTTCAGCTGCCTTTGACAAATCACAATACTAACTTACTTTTCTAAATAAAGTACAGCTTGCTGATGCTTTATTTCAGAAGCAGACAAGCAGGCTGCCCATATCCCTGTTTTCTTGCCACAGGCCACTGCTCCCACCTTTGTACTAAACCCTGTGGTGAGAGAGTAAGCTACACCAAGAATCTGCTGCAAAAAAATTCTGGCTGCAAACTATTCCCCTTCCCAAAGCTGTCAGCCAGCCCTGTGCTTTACCCTGCTCACCCCACAGATGCACCAGCATGAGTGTCTGTGCTGGGGACAATGTGGGTACAAGTGGCCAATAGCTGTGGAAGGAGAGAGAAATGAGCTGCCCTTTCTGTGTCAAAGGAACTTCTGACCATTAAAATGCCTGTGTGATCCCAGTCCTAAGATGCCAGCAGAAAGCACATGGGATGTAATGAGGACTAAGAAACCAAATACAGCACCTAAAGTGTACCCCAGCTTTGCACATGCAGCCCACTTGCAAATAATTTGTAGCCATTCACAGTAGCGGGCTTTATCTTTTCAAAAAAAATGCACAGCTACGTGAAGGCAGTGCTGCTGTGTGTCCATGCAGATGCTCCACACTGTTTTGCAGCAGGGAAGCTGTATAACATATTACACTCAGAGACAACAGATTGTACATTCATCTAATCCACATGACTACCCTTTCATATGCCTCTCCCCCAAATATACATGCATATAACAAAACAAGATGTCCACATTTATCGCCCATGCAAGATTATATTCAAAGTCAGACTTCTTTTTCAGAAAGATTAATTTTAATGAACTTACAAATAAAACCAATGAAGGCCTGACAAATTGGAGAGATTAAAGTGTAGGACCAACATGGGCTAGAGAAATTGTGCTGTGAATAATTAATCACAAATCAGAAGTCTTCTGGAGCCAATTATTTTCCTAGGATTCTTTAAGTTGTGAATACCCATTACTGAATGACCTATGCCTTTCCCATTTATGCATCTCTGAAGCACATTACAGGTACCACTGGCTATTTCAAAGACCTAATTCAGGATAAAAGTCCTTATGTTAGCAGTGGGGGGAGTTGTTGATGATTGATAAATCTTGCAATTAATTCCTTTGGAGAGATGTTGAGGCATGAAAAGTCTGTGAGTTTTCAAAAATATACAGAGCACAATAAATCTTGGGATATCCCATCAGTTCTCAATGACAGGATGGGCAGAGGCTGAATGAAATAATTTTACCCAGGTAGAACAATGCTGGAAGGCCCCTAATTCCAGCAGTACAGAGGGGTACTACAAAGTGCATGCATTCCTAATGCAAACTACATGCAACTGCATTTGGGTTCTCAACAGCAAATTGGGACCACTTACCTTTTTTCCATAGTTCACTTTTTTCTTTTTCTTTTACAACACATATTTGCTTAAGCAATTACTAGCTAATGTCTTCAAAGTGTTTGGACAAGCCTACTTTTTTACCTCCAGTATGTCTTTAAATACAAGGTCTCAGCAGAATCTTCTTTCTTTTAATTGCCTACTTCAATGCTTTAGTCTTTTCTCAGTGTTCCCTGTGTTCTTTAAATATTTAAGGGGGATAAAAACCCCTTAATCTTTTGAAAAGGCCAGACTGTCATTTGAAATTCTGTGTTCCAGTCTGTAGCTTCACTGAACTTGGAGGAGGAAGTCCAGGAATCCATCTTGATCTCTCATGAAGTTGCTCCCCTGCCTCCCTTCTCCACTGACACTGCATCTTCCCTCCCCTCCTTCCTATGCCCCTTACACATGAGAAGCTCTCTTAAGCAAATTATTCCTCTGCAGATTTCTCATTGCTCACATCTCTCCTGAAGACCCACTACTGCCATTTACACTTTAAAAGAATCCTTATTTTCTAGGAGGGGCTTTTTTTTGCCCAATGTATTGTGCTTGCATGGTAACCAGTTTCCTCTATTGCTTTCTTCATCAGTCCCTTTCAGCCTGTGAGTTCTCCAAGAAAGTGTCTCTACCACATGAGCAAAGCACATTGCCCCAGCAAAACAATGAAGGCTCAACACTGAAAATCAGGAAGATGCATTTATCATCAGGTTGAACTCACTCTTAGAATCACAGAATGTGTGGGGCTCAAAGGGACCTTTAAAAGTCATCTAGTCCAGCCTCTCTTGTAGTGCACAAGGACCTGTTTAACTAGATCAGGTTGCTCAGAGCCTCATCAAGCTTGACCTGAATGTCTCCAGGGATGGGGTGTCTACCACTTCTCTGGGAAACCTGTTCCAGTGCTTTACCACCCTCACAGTAAAGAATTTCTTCCTAATATCCAATCTAAATCTACCTTGCTCTAGTTTAAGGCCACTGCCCGTTGTACTATCACTCTTGTTTTATTTCATTTCTGACATTAGGGGATCTCAGAGGAGAATTGCTCCTGAAAGGCTTTATAGAGTCAGGATGTGGTTGTAGGGGAGGTTATTTGATGCAGAAAGAGAACAAAGAAACTAAAATTAGAAAGGACAGGGAAAAAAAAGATATAGAAAAAGACACAAGAACGTAAAGAAACTATATATTTGGGTAGGAAATATGAAGGTTGAGCAGGAAGGGAGATGAGAAATGCAAATAGTAATCTTAGCAAAATGCTGAGCATCAGAAGAAAATGTTCACAACGTAAGAGCCTGTCCAAACACTTTGAAAGGTCAGTACAAATTGGCTCATCATGTTTTAGCTATAGCACAAAGCTCACATCCTATCTGTACAGGTTACCTGATCACTTTTTCCTGAGCAGGAAACATGCAGGTAAAATCAAATGCTGTTGCACAACCTATGAACAAACCCAATTCACTGCATCACTGGACTGACATAGGAAAAAAAATAATCTGCGGCTAAACGCCCAAGCAGGAGAGGAATGTATGAAATGTTTGCTTAATGTTTAAAATATTGATACAGAATCTACTGTTGCTTTCCTTACTTTATTGTTACTAACATTTTTTGAAGAAGCTTACAGCAGCAGTGAGTAAGCTTTAGATAAATGTATAAAGTGGAGTTGGTTTTGCCTTAGAGATACCGGGCAAGCACGGGGGAATTTGATGATTTCTCAGCATGGCAACACCTCTCTCAGCAATTCACAAAGCTTTAATATCAAACCAAAAAACTGTGGACTTCATGGGTTTCTTCGTTTTCCTCTAACTGTAATTAAATCACAGATTGCCTGGTATGTTTTCCACACTGTGGAAAATTTTCACTTTTACTTCTAGTATCAATTCAGAAGGCCTATTTTATTGTCAAAGCTGCTTTTTTTCAAGTGTTTACTAACAAAAAAGAAAACAATTCTCACCTTTCAGCCTTCTACAAGGTTATTCTGTGAAAATATTACACAGCCACCAAGCCCAACTTGCACACACTGCTCTTAACAGTAGCTCTCAGAAGGCAGTTTGGGAGGAAAGACAGAGGGCAGACGTGGGAAACAAAGTAGAAAGAAGAAAAACCAGGAGAAAAACTGAAGACCTGGCTCCATGCACAGTCAATTGAGATGGTCAACCCTTTAATGAAGTGTTTTGATTCAAATAGACCAACCACAGCACTCCTGCGCTCAGCATAACATGGCTCCTTGAGAGGCCTCCTCTGGCCGGTGTGCTGGCTGCATTAGGAGATGCTTGTTTGTCATCTGTCTCTCTGCTACGATTCCTGAATCCTGTTTTCTTGCTGGAGAACATTGTTAATTGAGACAGGAGGTTGTCTTCCCCTTCTACTCAGTGTAGGACCAGCTTGGCTGCTCCAAGGCTTTTGCAGATTGTCATTGGGATCCTGGACTCAGGCACTGACATCTGCCACTGAGTCCAGTTTAGGTCTTTTCCAGCCTCTACTCTGCCATGGTGAGGCCACAGCTGGAATACTGCATCCAATTCTGGGCTCCCCAGTTCATGAGGGAAAAGGAAAGCTACTGGAAAGAGTCCAGCACAGGGCCACAAAGATGATTAGAGAAGCATCTGCCCTATGAGGAACAGCTGAGAGAGCGGGGTCTGTTTAGCCTGGAGAAGAGGAAATTGAGGGAGGATGTCATCAACTTCTATAAATATCTAAGGGGTGGGTGTCAGGAGGGTGGGTTCGCTCTCTTTTCAGCAGTGTCCAATGACAGGACAAGGGGCAATAGGCACAAACTGGAGCACAGAAAATTCAAGTTAAACATAATGTAAGAGTAACAGAGCACTGGAATGGGCTGTCCTGGGAGGTTGTGGGGTGTCTTTCTCTGGAGACACTCAAAATCTGTCTGAATGTGTTCCTTTGTGATCCACTGTAGGTGATCTTGCTCTAGAAAAGGGGTTGGACTATATGATCTTCAGAGGTCCCTTCCAACTCTGATCACTCTGTGCCTCTGTGACTTTTCTGGTTGGGAAGTAATTACCAGCTGAGGAGTGTGGGTACTGTATTTGCACAATCATTTACATCTTTGAATATCTTTACATTTCTGTATATATTTGTATGTAAATCTCCATCATCATTATTAATACTACTTATTATTTAATTAAACTTATTTTAGGTTTGTGGGTTGTTTGTTTTTTTTTTTTTCAATTTTAGAATCTCTCTCCCTTATTCCACTTTTATCTTCCCGTGGTAGGATAATGGGAAGATAGCAGAGAGCAGCTGTCACCTGGTTACTGGCTAAAACCATGACATGAGGATACACATGAAGCCAGATACACTGAGTAGTGACTTGGAAGGCTGACCAAGCCCTGCAAGGGGTCTTGGCAACAAAATCCTGAAGACCTCCAAATACATTTGTCAGCATTACTCTTTTTGTCACTCAATGGGTGACTCAATTGGAGAAAAAAAATAAGAGTACAGATGGGCAATGCCCAGTATCTGAATAATGGATCATTTCCATTAAGTTGTAAAAAGAACATAAAATTGTATGGTGACCTATTAATCTGATTCAGTGATGGATAACCAAAATGATGAATATGGATTATATCTTTTTAATGAGTGTTAGATTTAACAAGCATGAACACTGGTGAGTGTGAACATTAGTGAACGAATAGCAAGTCTTACAGAGTTCTGGATTTTACAAATCTAACTACAGCACTTTCTAGCATGTGTGTTATAGTAATTTGAGATTAAACAGTACCTGTTGAAGCATGTAATTGTTGACAGATAAAGACATCTTAAGTCATGTAGGCAGTATGTTTCCTGTTTTTTTGGTAAATATATATTAGAGCCCATATTGCAATGCATAGAAATACTTTTTTCCACAGCTAAGCTTTACTGATCTCTTTCCTGTCATTTAACAGGCTGGTAGTAAAAAGAAGAATGAAAAATATGGGGATTGCTCAAATGTTAGTATAAGCCAATTAATGAGTATGAAAAGAAAGCTCAGGAGAGGCAAAGTTGGGATTCTGAGTTTCCTTAGAAGACAAACAGATGTCAGACTGTCCATGCTCCAAGTAAAAAAGTCCTAGAGCTGAGACCCTTCTTGCACCATTCCAGCAACCCTACCAGCTGCCAAGCTCACCTACAGCTGTTGATTACTGCATCTCAGCTCCTCCACAATCTCCCAAGCTGCTCATATCCAAATTCAAGCATGTTATTTTTCATCTCTTCATGCAATAACTACCATTCCTAGCAGAGCTCCACTAGTTGTCTGCCCACTTTTGTCACAAACACAAAGCTCACTTATTTATCACCTATTAACTGCTTTGCTTTATGGAATCACTCTTTTGATAAAATCCGAGACTTGAGCCTGTTCAGTACTGTCCTCTTTCCTTTTTTCTCCCCTATGCAATGTTATGTAGCTGCCACAGTAGCATCAGCAGGTGCAACACATCATCCTCCTCCTCAGAGCACCAATGATCCCTTTTGAAGTTGTATCAAATAAATAACACGTTTTCTAGACAGCTTGATGGCAATAAATTGCAAAGAACTTCCTACAGTGACTATTTCACTTCAGCTTTACCCTTCAGCAGTCCTTTACTCGGTTATTCTCACTTTTCGGTGTCATGACGGTTGCACACTACAAGACAGAGACATGAAAGCAATGATATGAAGTGACACAATGGAAAATACTTATTTCAAAGAGAGAGGAAGAGATTTTGGGGCAAAGGTGGATAAATATTCCCTCTTTGCAGACAGAGCACATGAGAAATATGGTGTAACAGGTTCTGAGGTGAGCCTTTTGTAGAGCCAGAGATTGAATTTTCTCGGCTTTCAGTAGGAAGATCTCACCATTCAGCCTTCTTGCTCAGTACCTTTACATTACAGCTGGGGTGTCTGAGGCTAATTTTCTGGTTTGCTACTACAGAACTTTTTAGTCCCTCCTTCCTCTCAACTTCTCACACTTTTGATCTTAAGTCTCTTTTTTTTTTTTTTCCCCATCAGCTACCTCAACCTGCCTAAATAAAATTAGTCACAAAAATCCTTAAGACTTGGCTAAATACCTTGACAGCTTCAACTTTTCCTAGTTCTCCAATTTTATCAATTCAGCCACAGAGCCCAAAGTGCAATGAAAACTATGATGCAGTTCTTTGTTTCACATACCAGTGAATACTCTTCTCAAGATGGTAATTTTCATTTTCTTTAGCACAACTGAGGTTTGTTTCTTTTTTGTTTTCCCACCCTAGGAAGAACAGTTGGCCTTGAACCTCACTGGTAAGCAACTAAAATCTGGAAGCTTGCCAGGCTCTGTGGTACTGTGAATTCATTTTCCAAGTCGACATGTAATTCTTGGAGCTGAAGTCAACAATAAAATGTTTAAAACTTGACTATAATACGATTCCTTGCTAAACAACATAGCCCCTTTCATATAAAGAAATTAGAGCAAGCCAGTCGATAATGAGAAAGTGCAAGCACTAATTACTTTATTACAAATCTGGAAATTATACATAATTTAATTTTTGGAAATTAAATGTTCTACTGATAGATTAATAATTTTTTTCAGGCCTGACATCACTAGGGTTCCAGTTATCTTTAATATATCTTAATAACATAATTACTCCCACTATTAAAGCTGAGCAATATTCCAAATGTCTGGACTTCTAAAGCTCGTACTCAGTTTGCAACTATCAGTTTGATACTCTCCAGATACTGGAGTAAAGGGGGAAAAACCCAGTGGATAAGGGGAAAGGAGATTGTAAAAGCAATGTTTTAAAGGTAGCATAGCTCAGTAAATGCAATTAGTGAACCTTTGCCATGTATATTGAATGAGATGCCGAAAAATGGCAATAGACTTGTTAGAAGGTTCACAGGAAGGTCATGGCCACAGATGTCTGTGCCCCAGACCAGCCAGAAGGCTAACCGATCCCAGCAACCTATCCCTGTGGATTGAATGTGGATTTGGGGAAGCTTCAGGTTTCAGGCTGGGAACCAAAGGAAAAAAGAGGAGGAAGCAGAGGGAGAACTAGACTCACCAGCCAAACCGTATTACATTTCCCACTGCACAGGCAGCTCAGGCCTTGAAAGAAGGTAATCCTAACAAATCCCCATTATAAAACTTTTTTCACTTAATTCATACAGTCATTTTATTGTTTGTGTATGTGCACCTAACCCTCACAAAGATTTAAATTGTGGTGTGCCTTACAAATATTGGAAGATTAGCACAGCTGCTACATAGTGCGGCTTGTTGGAACCAAAGGGAACAGATTTGTTCCAATGCCCTAAACTGTTTGAACATAAATTATTTCACCTGAAATTCTATATGGTGCTCTACATTATATAGTTAGGATTATGATATTATAGATAAGGTCAGTCAAGGTTTCTTTTATAACCTTTGAGAAGTGGAGGATTTCTTTTCTCAGACTCTTTAGATGCCAAAATTTAGCATTATTTGATTTGGGTCACATACTAAACACAAGTGTGTTTCTGAAATGTGATGTTGAGGCATTAAGGAACAAAAGAACATTTAAGATCTGAAAAAGCCTCATAGCCTTAGCAGTGAACACAAGTAAAATATTTTTTTTAAGTCCTTTATGAAATGCTCAGTAATTTTATTAACCTAATAAAAAATAGCTAATAAGAAATTAATAATATTCATTCACCATTGTATGCATACTAATTAAGAAGCACTTCTGATTCAACCAATGTATTCATTTAGGCCAAGGTTCAGCAAGACATTAAAGTACAAATTTAAATCCATTTCTAGCTGCAGAATTACTCTGCTTTATGCTAAATCCAAATAGCTAAATCCATTTATTAAAGACCTGAAGGTAGTTGGAGAGGTGGGTAAGATTAATTATAGAGTGATAGCAGTACTCCCTCAAAATGAGCAATTTAGAACACTGAAAAACATTATTTTATTAAGATAAAATTAGAGGAAGCATGATAAGCATGCTGCATAACAAAAGCACAGGCTGTGGAGGGCTGGTCTGACTCTTTTTTTTAAAGCAGCACCCTGACAAAAGTATACTGAACAAAACAAAGAATGTACCAAATCAAACTCGATCAAGCAAAACAACCTTTCTCAAGCAACCAATCCTTGGATTTCCCCTTCACACAGTAAAAGAATCAAGGAGAGAAAGACTAAGAGTGATACCTAGGACATGGCATGATATTTAGAGAAATAACAGTCTCTAGAGTTGCTGGCAAGAGTTCCTGGACATTTTGGAAATTTCACTGAACCCAGTTCTTCAGGTGTCAACCAGTTTAAATACCAAAGAAACCTCTTAATACACCCTGCACTTTTTAAGTGTTTGGTACTCAGTTGTTATGCACTGGACTAATTGGATCATTGGTCACCTAGAAATCATGAGATGCTTGAAGATTAACATATAGATTTTCTTACATCAGCAAGTAATTCAGTTACTTGAAAGTGTTACTGCCCTGTTGCAGAATTCTCCCTTTTGCTTTCTCTTCTTCTGCCAATCTGTTGTTCTTAAATACTTGACTTTTCTTCCATGATACATCGCTAAAAGGGTAAATTTTTTGTTGTTGATGTTTTGTTCTTTTGACTACGGAAGAATAGCTGTTATTCTGATATGGGCCACAAACACAGAAGTCTCCAAATAAGATGCTTACAAAGATCAGCGGTCACTAGATCAGCTATAGTCAACATTTGGATTTTGTCACAACAACAGCATGTCCTGCAACTAGCATTAATTGCTTCTCCTGAAGTAGATCTGACAATTTATAACATGTTCCAGGCATTACTGCAGACTGAATACTGACTTTGAAAATCTGGATACCAACAACTCATTTCTCATAAGCCAAAGTCAGTACAGAACCAATTACAGTGTATTTTCCAGGGGTTTCTTTTCACTAGGGTGTGCAACCAGACAAAGAGACAAAAGCCATCACTGAATATATGTTGATATTAATTTTTAGAATTCAGTATTTTTCCTTTTACAAAGCACCTCAGTAGCGCAAAGTAATAGCTTTATTCTAAAACCACTAAAGGCAGAAAAAAAGATGAGTGTTAGCACAGGTCCAAGGACTTGAGAAGCAGAGCATCCTTCGAGGCTATTTTCTCCACAGGGGCCATAAAATAGTCTGTTTCCTGCTGTATCACTGCAGCAATGTAATTGCTACAGCAATGAACTTGTGCAAGATTTACATTCAAAACTGATACAGCACCAGACACATTTCCTTCAACAGCAAAGTGAGAAGAGTGCCAGTACAGTTGGGTTGCACCTTTCTCCTCTTCCAAAATGCAAAAGCCATCAATATTATTTCAAGATAGTACAGGCCATGAAAAGGATTGGAATCATGTCTCTTTGCTAAGCAGAAATCAAGAATGAAATGCCCTGTGCAAGATGAAGAAAGGAAGCTTCAGACACATAATCTCTTCACGACAGTTATTGCCTTTATAATATAGAATTGCTTTTTTGTGATATGAAGTTAATTTTTAAGTTGTTCTACATTCTGAGAAAGTGATATAAAATCACCAAACTGAGCTATACAAATGATTTATAGAAGAACGTTAATTACTGAAACCACCACTCTAATCTGAACTTTCACATTTTTATAGTTCTAAATACAGAAAACTCCTCACATGCAGAAAAAGAAATAATGCATAGTAGTATATTTTTGGTTTAGAAATAAAACGTTTTGAAATTCAAGGACTAAGCTCAACTCAATTAAAAGAGTCTGTTTTCATATGACTGGTCTCTGTTCAAATATACTTTATTCTACACAGGCGAATTACGGGAATCTCCTCAGAGATGCAAAAATTGCATTTTTCTATATTTCCGTATCACTGTATCAGCCCTGATTGGCAGTGCTTGATATCATTGCAGCTGAACAGTTAAATACTAACCTACGATTCAAATGCTCACAAAAGCACCATATGTACTTTTTTTTTTTTGTAATACCATAGTGAAAAAACAATACAGAAGATAACCACTCTAATATAGCTGATTAGGAAATTTAACTTCTACTCTTTCAAAAAGAACTTTAAAAAAAGGCATTAGAAAGAGCTCCAGAAAATTAGTACATAATTCCATAAGCACTTACTCATATAAACTACTTGTCTATCCTGTTCCCTCTGTTCATATAAAGAAATTCCCATGTTGTGAAAAACATTTATTTTAGAAGATTTATTTCACTTCTCAGAGATCAGGATCCATAGGTTGTATTTTCACACTACCACTGGCTTGTTCTGTAATGAAGGGCAAATGACTCAATGTATCTGTCTTTTTTTATATGGGAGTTGGGGCTGTGAATATGTCCTTTAAGAGGGTAATTGCAAGAATTATTAATGCTTTGTGAAATGCTTTAAGCTCTTCCTATTAAAAACATTTAATAAATACTATCCAGGGCACAGTGTTATAGAATAAAAACTGCACAATGATATTATAAATGGAAATTATTATTACTTTGAGAACTAACAAGCATAATATCATGAAGATTTAAATTACATCTTTAAAAAAACTTCATGAGAGCTTTATTTATGAAACTAGGCAACTATGGTTTATGATCACTTGGCTTCCTAGGTTGCTTCAAGACTAAATTGTCTCAAACAATTGGTCAATAACTGACTGTTCTCAAATCACAGAATCACAACAATGTCCCAGCCTACCACCAACACCAACCAAACTCAAAGCTTTGTATCAGGAAAAAATATACTGGACCAAAGCAAAGCACAGGGGGGTTTTTATCTTCTTTTGGGCACTGGGGATCTTCTTTTGGTCCTTAGTGAACTGTAAAAATCCACCACATTTTGGGAATTTTACAAAGTTCACAAAAACATTCTAGGAAACCTATCATCTTAGAGCCACAGTCTTCAGACCTAATGTCTCCCTGTTCTATAGAGGTTATTCAAACCTCCCTGGCCAGTCCCTTTAAGTGTTCACAGGAACTGAGACATTTCAGATCCGACCTTCCAAAGTTCTTAAGGATCACCCTCACATTGAAAGGGCCCCACTGCTATCGACCACTCAGAACATTTCTTAAGGAGAAATATGTCTAGGTCCAGAGCAGAAGATTTGGTTGGAGAACTGGACACACAATGAGTAGACTGACTGTACTCAGGGAAACAATCAAGCAAAGGTCTTAATTTTTAATTTTTTTTTTCCCTTTGTCTAAGAAAACCTCCCTCTAGACTCATAGAAAACAATATGACTGGAAATACATCACAAAACAGGCAAAGTTCATGACTCATGGAGAACAATACTCAAACATGTGTACCTGAGCCAGATTTCAGTAGGAGCACTGACATATGAGGGGGGAAAGCTGTATTAGTCAACAGAAAAATGAACATTTTACCATTGCTGAACCTAATCAAAACACCCCACTATTGTCCCAAGGGAAGGATTTTTCAACTCCAAATTTTAGCTTTCTCTCAGTTTTTATTTAGGCTTTTCAAATTTTTCTAATTCTCAACGCTAAATTCTAATGTACAATGACAGCTGAGACAATTGTTCTATTTATTTTTCTCATGTCTTTGTATAATAACTGAACTGTTTTGGCTTGAGTTTAAAAACAAAAGCAGACAGTTTACCCACACACACCAATGAAATCCTTGCTCTTGGGCAGAAACCAAGCACAGACAATTGAAGCCTTTGGAGAGTAAGTCATAGGAAGAACTAACCAGAATATAAATACTTTGCAACCATTAGTAGAACGTTCTTCTCTGCTCTCTGCATAACTACTTTACATTGTCCATCAAGGAATTACCAGACAGAGCAGTTGCACTTCACTGGCAGTAATATATGTAAAACAAATATCTTCTGAATGTGCTTTAACCAACAACTAAAAGCCAATAAAATGACTGCAAAGTAACTGATGCAGAAGCCATATCAGGTTATCTTTGTATCTGGAGTGATACAGTGAAATCCAATAAGTGATACAGGTCCATGATAAATCAATTCATAATTGTACTACATGCAGCACCAGAAACATAATCCATATGGTGTGAGTGAGAAGTCACAAGAGCCCTTGCAGGTGATGGAACACATTTCACCTCCATACACCTTTATTACCCATCTTCTCTGACACACAATGGCTATTACAGGTTGCAGATCCTGACCTCAAATGCATGCACCACAAGTGACAAATAATCAGACCTGAACAAGACACATAGTTTTAATTCTCTGCACTGCACCTAGTCTCTAATGCGGGCATAAAGACACAAAGCAATTTGATAATTCACAGTCAAACATATTTTTTAGCATCTGGATTAAATTCTCCTTTGACCCATTACTACACTGTTCAGTAATCAAAATCACCTGTCAAACATTACCAAAAAGCCACGCATACAGAAAGACATGTTTTCTTGGAAACTACATGTAATTCATTAACCTTTTAAATTACTTTACAAGTCTGCTCTAACCTCTCACTTCTATAGAAGCTTCTGCCTTACCTTTTCCCATAGAAGACAAGGAATGAAGAGAATAATTTGTATTTTTTCGTATTATTGGTAAGGAGGATGCTTCACTGCCTTGCCCTCAGACCCAGACAAGGAAACATTTGTCCACACTGGAAAACAATACCTTTAAAATTTAGTCTGATCATCAGTTGGATAGACTCAAGAATTAATAGAAACAACAAAACCAAGCAATTATCATAGCTCCCTACCTTGGCTTTGTCACAGCAGCTGCAGTCACCCCCTGTCACAGTGCTTGTATTTCTAGGTTTTAGTTCTCAGCAGACACAAGCACCTGTATGTCCAGTTGGTGGGAGATCAGGCCACACACACTTAAATGAATTAGGCATTCTCCTCTTAAAAAACATTATCTCTACAAAAAAAACCAAACCTGCCAGATCCATTTAATTCTATGTGCATTATGGGAATGATTAAATACATAAAAAATAAGTTTCACTGATCAATAGCTTCTTTTTCCCCCCCCCAAAGAAATTCAACACTTTTCTGTCCGAGTCTGAGGTATTTACTCTACAGCTCCCTAAGCTGCATGTCCTCTTGGATAAAAACTTATCACAGAATCACAGAACCTTAGGAGTTGGAAGGGACCTCGAAAGACCATCTAGTCGAACTCCCCTGCCAGGGCAGGATCACCTAGAGCACATCATGCAGGAAAGTGTCCGGGAGGGTTTTGAATGTTTCCAGAGAAGGACACTCTTCAATCTCTCTGGGCAGCCTGTTCCAGTGCTCTGTCACTCTCACAGGAAAGAAGTTTTTTCTGATGTTTATGTGGAACCTCCTATGCTCCAGTTTGCACTCATTGCCCCTTGTCCTATCACTGGTCATCACTCAAAAAAGCCTGGCTCTGTCCTCCTGACACTCGCCCTTAACGTATTTGTAAACATCCATGAGGTCACCCCTCAGTCTCCTCTTTTCTAAGGTAAAGAGACTCACCTCCCTCAGCCCTTCCTCATAAGGGAGATGTTCCACTCCATCATCTTTGTGGCTCTGTGCTGGACCCTTTCAAGCAGTTTCCTGTCCTTCTTGAACTGAGGGGCCCAGAACTGGACACAATATTCCGGATGTGGCCTGACCAAAGCAGAATAGAGGGGGAGGAGAACCTCCCTTGACCTACTAACCACACCCTTTCTAATGCACCCCAGGATGCCATTGGCCTTCTTGGCCACAAGGGCACATTGCTGGCTCATGATCATCCTCCTGTCCACCAGGACCCTCAGGTCCCTTTCTCCTACACTGCTCTCCAGCAGGTCAGCCCCCAACCTGTACTGGTACATGGCGTTGCTCTTACCCAGATGCAAGACTCTACACTTGCCCTTGTTGAATTTCTCCCTGCCCAACTCTCCAGCCTGTCCAGCCTTCTGGTGTGTCAGCCACTCCTCCCAGCTTAGTGTCATCAGCAAACTTGCTGAGGGCACACTCTGTTCCCTCATCCAGGTTGCTGATGAAAATATTGAATATTATTCATCTACATCACCAGAGATTATAGTAGCCAGTATAAAAACCATCATCTAATTCATCACCATTAAATTCTGCAGCAAGCCATGCTTTTTCTAGATAATGAGATTGAATGTTACTTTGATGTAGCTTACAGCCTCATTTACTAAAGATTTGTACAGCATTTATGAAGTTTTCCGTGCAGAGCACTCAACCTACCGAGACCAAAATCAGGAATAAGGATGCAAGAAACTCCCCATGCAATTTAGCACATGTACAAGTCAATCTAAACCACCTCTTAATTTCTTAGCAAAACAGTATTTGCACTACTTTGAAGAAACTAACAATTTTTAAAATGAGATATCCAGCAAATATTTTATTTTATATGAAACTTGACCCAGAGAAAAGCTGCAAATAAGTTATTATGAAAATCTGTGTTTTGTCCTGGTGCATAATGAGGGATTAAAAATCCATGCACACATTAAACAGACACCAAATAGGAGGTAAAATAAGCCAACAGACTTAGGGAGATGAAGCAAAAACACAGACAATGAGACAGCATTGCAGAATAGAAGGAAAAGGAGGAGAGGAGGTGCCATCAAACTATCTTGTCTAGTTATTATAAATTGCTGTTAAAGCACATCAGTTCATTATTAGCTACACTTCGGGCCCCATGAATCAATAAGCACAGTATAGCAGAGGACAATGTAAGTTAATGGACCAGCTTTTTCACTCTGAAGGTCAACGATTAAAACATTTCTGTTTTGTTCATATAGAACTTGAAAACAGAGACTGTTCAGTTCAGTGTAGTTCAGTCTTGAGCTGACAAAAAGAAACTGGCACAGCAGCAGCTTTGCAGTATTCCTAACTACACTGTTTTCTACATTTTCTCAGTGTTATCATCTAAGGAATGTAGCATAATTTTTAAATAAAAACAAATAGAACAGGATAGGATTGGCTAGAATGTGTAATTTAGAACAATGCAAGGAGAAACAACACAAATTTCACTAATTTACCACAACAATACATTTATTTTTAGTATAGATGTCTTTCCTTTAATTTACAACACAACACAACATAAACATCTGTTTAAAAACAGCCAGACAAGCAAGTGATCTTTCTTTCTGATGTGATGCTCTGTGTTTTCCCAGTTTTCTAAAAAAATGTTACTGTCATAAAAAAGAATCCCCCTGTGAGGCAGGAGGTAGAAGCAGCATCGGCTGTAAGGAGATAACATCCTTTCCATATTTCATATCAGGGAGAATGGATTCCTACAAGAACTTCACAGCACAACAGAGGTTTTTCTTCTTATTACATTTCAGTAGTTAATTTTAGAAGCATTTGCTCAGCATCTCCCACATGCAAGTAGCTACTTATGCCAGTTAATGGGAATAATTTTCTCTGTGCACTGCAAGCACACCCATTTTGGTGTGTGCTTTGGAAGAAAACATGATGAGAACCAGCCCCTTGCACCATACTTCAAGATGAAAATAAATGCAATAAATCACTATTTCTCTGACATGTTAACAAGGAAAAATATAGCTTGGCTTTTGGAAAAGTTTCTAGAAGAGCTGGAATCAGCAAACTGACTTTGGCATGCCAGCTTGGGTAAGCAGGACACTGCAAGCTGGTGGAACCAAAGAGCTTTCACATTTTAAGAATGAGAGCAAAGCCTAAAAGAAAAGGGGTTTACACCCTGCAAGAAAATTTAAAGTGTTTTTAACAATAATTCCCTAAGAGTCAAGTTCTTTGCAACTACATCTATGATGTAAAGAACTTCTACTAATAAAAATAAAACGAAGTGCTGTTTAAGGAAAAAGCTCAATGTACTTCAGATGTGTATTTCTTAAGTGCCATTCACAGCTATTCAGCAGTGTACTGAATTTTCATCACAAGGTAATTTAAGCTGGCTCTGAAGTAATATCTCATGATCTCACTGTACTATAAGCTTTATTCGGTTCATAAAAAAATACTACAATACAGTGTGGACCTAATAGTGCAGTATCTTTAAACATTAAAAAACTTTAAATTCATCTCTCTAGAAACTGAATATTATCACTGCTTTCACAAAGTGGATAAACAGTCTTGTCCAAAATCAAAGAGAATCATTGGCAGAGTTGGCAATGAAGGACTTGGGGGACACACTGCACAAGCCAAACCATTGTCTTTAAATAAAACTTAAATCTCTCTGGAATATGTGCTTTGGAAGACAAGGCTTCACAGAGGCAGTATAGCAACATTTGGATGCATAAAATAAGGATGATAACAAAGTAGGTAATAGGAAAAGATGGACAGCTTTCCAAAAGATGTGCTCATAGAAGAGACAGCAGATGCCTATGTATAATTCTGGAAGTGCACAGGACAGACTTTGACCTTACTGACTCTTTTGTAGGTCTTATTCCTTTGTATTGCATCATCAAAGCAGGAGTCACGAATGGCTGCAGTGGCTGCAGCAATCCTGATGCAACCTCTGGTTCAATGAGTCTAAAATGTTGAATGTTGGCAGATGCAGGAGGTGACTCTGAATATAAAACCTACTGTTGTTCTCATACATTGGCTCTCAGTCATCATTAGCGAGAGGACACTAGGCTTCAAGAACCCACATGTTGAGCATTTTCCATTTTTTACAAAGATTTAGGTTTCTTAACTCACTTAGAATTGCACTGCCTTAGTTCGGTAATAACAAACTTCCTGTGACATTGGGCATGATTCAAAGATCACAATTCTCTTGCACACAAAAGTGCTTCTCACTTTCTGCTGTATAATCCCACTTAGGGATCAAGACCATTTAGTGACAGTACCATAAGAATAACAATTCTGTTACAAGGAGTAAGAGTATGATTCAGAAAACCTGCTGAGACAAATTTAAGACACCTTTTCATATCAAAATTGACAGGGCTGTAATCACACCTGCAGCTATTGAATATTATCTTCACCAAGAGTACCACTAGATACATAGCAAACCAACCATTTGAAAGATACATCTGATTATGAAATTTATTTTTCCTGGGAACAGGTTATCTTGAGATGTAACAGTGATTGCTGGAGCACAGAAAGCATTTGCTCCATGGATAGAATTATCTGCAACAAGACTGAGACATATAAAAAGTCTTAACTGTTGGGCATGCAAATGTTATGCTGCTCAGTGCTATGGGTCTGTATGAAGACACTAAATAACAGGCTAAAACCTCTATCTAAACACAACTGTTGAAGATCACCATCGAAATCCTGTTCAGCTTAATACCTGGCTGAATCTTCTATCAGATGGTATCACCACACTGCCCTCCTGCAGAGCATGCAGCAGAGCTGACAGCCATCCATGGGTACCACTGAGACAAAGCCATTTGTGCAGTTCTATAAGAGGGAACAGCATCTGTTCACATGCCAGATGATCCTGTGCTCTCACATGTCCAGCTCCACTCATGGGCAATATCACCATGGAATCTGGGGACAGAGTGGTACCATCCTTGCATCTTCCTCATGTTCTGCTTCATTCAACAGCTGCTAGCAAAGGCTGCTACTTCTGAGCTATCCAAAACACTTTTTTTTTTTTTTATTTGACTGTGTGTGTGTGTGTGTGTAAGGCTACACTAAGCAGCAGCCAACCCCAGTGCGCATATTACACAGAAGGGTTTCACTGTCCACTTCTAGGGATGCAACCAGGCACTGACACCCAACTACCTTAGCATTTCTGCTCTGACTTCATAAAAGCTATTTCACAGACAGCAAGTTATCTTACCAGAATATATACACTGTCTGCTTTGTTAAAGCAGCCACTGTATTGATAACTGTAAGTGCTGGGAAGGAGAGAAACTCTGCAAGCTTCAATACATAAGCTTTGTGGGTCACCATGTTCTCACTATGTGTGGGTCTCCTTCAGTCCTCCCTGCTCTTACAGGAAAAGGAATGACATACTAAGAGTCAACTGAGCAGAATATTTGGACAATAGGTGGTATTAAATACTGTGAAATATAAAACATCATTTGTATCTTTGCTGTACGTGAAAACCCAAACTCTTCCATTAAATGTTGGCTTATTTCAACATAGGCATGGGTAGACTTAATCCAGTCAAAGGGAATTATTCCCCAGCACTCACATGCATGCTCTGGAATACACTGGAGAGTATTTTTAGCCCTTATATAGCCCATTTACCATAACTAGGACACTTACTGAAGGAATAATGCTGATCCCTTCATCAACTGAGTTAAACACCAAATAATTTTGTCTCCTAAAGTATTCCAAAACCACATAACCAGGCCTCAAAGAAATAAAAATAAATGAGAACTACCACTTTGAGCCCATGTTTGCACACAAGTGTGTGCACTTCAGAATTCTTCCCAGAATTCAGAAACACAAATTTCTGCTCAATCTGTATGCAAGTCACATTTAATTACAGAGAATACATGTGCATTCACTAGATGTTTCATATCTTTCCAACCCACAAACCCAATGTCAAAAAAAATTAATGGATGAACCTCAGATAACGGGCTTGCACGTAAGTTGTTGGCACGGTGCTAACAGAGGAACTGGGTAAGTTTGCTCAAAGTGAATTAACTTTACTCAGCTATTTTCAAAACTAGCTGTGTATAGCACACTTTTTTTTTTTCCATTGCAAGCAGGTTTTATGTGAAAAGGAGGAGGCAGAGCAAAGAGCAGAGAAAAACAGAAGCAGATCACAACTCACTGTTAGAACAGGTTTTATTCCCAGATTTGAGCAGCACCAATTTTAAAATATTATTTGAACCAGAGGGAGGCCTCAGAAGGCAGTCATTGCCACAAAAACACACCTTCTATTTCTAAGATATCAAAGAACAAACGCCAACTTTTCTTTTTCTATTTTCATCTTAATATTATTTCCTTTTTAACCAAAAGCTCTCAGTGACAATTCTGAAACAGTAGAAAGATTTACTCATAATAAAAATCAATATCCATATATGGATATATATATGGATAATACAGCAAGGGTATGATATTATTTTCGTCCTTTAAGGTCTGAATTCCAAGAAAATGAATTTATTTTATTAGTGAAATAAGGAGGGAGAAGGGAAAGCAGTATCAGAAAACTGACAGGAAAGAATATGTGTCAGCTACAACAGTTTGCCTGAAATTAATTTGGGATTCTGACTGCCCTGCCTCAGCACAGGGAACTTGTAGTCTTGATGCAAGGTTTCTGATACAACCTGGCACCAGGTCCCAGCTGTGGGTAACACAGGGGATCTGTGATGCCTGTACAGCCCATCTGCAATCTCTTGCTGCTATACAGCCTCCCAGAAGCTCTTGTAGCCCCTGGTGTACTGGCTTTCACCTGACTCCCTGACTCACATCATACCAATTCTCCAAGGTTAACCTGAACATAGCTTCGAATTTGCATGTTGAAATAATCAGCATTTACTATTAAATATAATTTCCAATATTATATATTCACATCAGTTAGGTTTTTAATGGTAATAAATGAATGTTACTTAAAGGCCCTAGGTCTGCAGAATGTAAAGAACAGTAAAATTTCAGGGACTGAATAGTTTCCTCCTGTCTATGAATGAAATTTTACATTGCCCTCAATGCCTGCAATAGATAGATCTGACAATCTTCTCAGAGCACAACTAATGTTATCATATACTAAGTAGCCAATGCTACAAAGTGACACATTATCTTTCTGCAGATATCACTTAGGTCAAATTAGAGTTGAATATTCAAGTTGTAGCTTCAGCTTCTTCGTGTCTGCATATGTTCTTTTTCATTCCTACTGAAGTCAGGAGTGTGCAACTTGCTTTCATCAGTTTGCAGAAATGAGAAAAACCTAGACAAAGAAAAAAATCAAGCAAACACATTTGAAATATATAGAAAAGGATAAAAGAAGTCTCAAGCTGTTTTTCTTGCAAAACAAACAAACTTCCTTGGCCTTCACAGGCAGGAGATAATAAATACCTTGAGCTAGCACATTCAGACTTGAGGAGCTTATAAGAGCCTTGAACCAGAACTATTCTGTTTGCAGCAATTTGAGCTAAGTCATCCTGAACTTGTAACTTCCATGACACAATATACACACTTGACAATATATAGCTCATGGTACACGGAAGCATAATGAGACAAACTCTTTGAAGAGATCACAGCCTCTCTGTATTAAATCTAATCCTATTTCATACTTGTAATATAGGTATAAAATATAGTAATGCTTCTTTCAGAAAATCCAAGACAGTTTGTTAGAAATAAGTTCTTTCTTTAATTTCAAAAAGATATCCCTCTTTTTAAAGTTAAGATTAGTCAAAGCAGCAGAACATCGCTTCTGGTTTTCCAATAGCCAGCCATATCTGAAGGAGCCAGGAGGGCCACGCAGGCATTTTCAGATGGGAAGTGGCTGCACTGAACCAGCTTCTTTTCCAGTCAACGCAGCACTTGCATAACAGCAGTAGCCCTGTGCTGTACATAAATGAGAGGTGGAATCAAACATTTCAATGAAGAAAACATCCCACACCCTCTTCAAAGATACACCTTTTATACATGATCTATACAGTACATCTGAAAAAGATGACAAAGCAAGACAATAATAACCCTTTTGAGGGCTAGGAAATAATCACAGCTCAAGTGAGTGAGTGTCCGTTGCTGCCCAGCACTGCCCTGCACATGGAATAACCTCACTGTGTGCAGGCACCACACACTCTGGAGGAAATGCCGTCATTCCAAGAGAAGAATATAACATTTAGTGGAATATAGGGGGAAATCTCGTAGCACAGTGAAAAAAAAATTAAGTGAACTAAATATTCACAGAATCACAGAACCCTAGGGGTTGAAAGGGACCTCAAAAGACCATCTAGTTCAACCCCCCTGCCAGGGCAGGATCAGCCAGAGCACATCACACAGGAACTTGTCCAGGAGGGTTTTGAATGTCTCCAGAGAAGGAGACTCCACAGCCTCTCTGGGCAGCCTGTCCCAGTGCTCTGTCACTCTCACAGGAAAGAAGTTCTTCCTGATATTCACGTTCAGTTTGCATCCATTACCCTTGTCCTATCACTAGTCATCACTTCAAAAAGCTTGGCTCCATCATCCTGACCCTTGCCCTTTACATATTTGTAAACACTGATGAGGTTACCACTCCGTCTCCTTTTCTCCAAGCTAGAGATCCACCTCCCTCAGCCCTTCCTCATAAGGGAGATGTTCCACTCCATCATCTTTGTGGCTCTGCGCTGGACTCTCTCAAGCAGTTCCATGTCCTTCTTGAACTGAGGGGCCCAGAACTGGACACAATATTTCAGATGTGGCCTCACCAAGGCAGAATAGAGGGGGAGGAGAACCTCCCTTGACCTACTAACCACACCCTTTCTAATGCACCCCAGGATGCCATTGGCCTTCTTGGCCACAAGGGCACATTGCTGGCTCATGATCATCCTCCTGTCCACCAGGACCCCCAGGTCCCTTTCTCCTACACTGCTTTCCAGTAGGTCAGCCTCCAACCTGTTCTCGTACATGGTGTTGTTCTTGCCCAGATGCAAGACTCTACACTTGCCCTTATTGAATCTCATCAGGTTTCTCCCTGCCCAACTCTCCAGCCTGTCCAGGTCTCGCTGAATGGCAGCACAGCCTTCTGGTATGTCAGCCACTCCTCCCAGCTTGGTGTCATCAGCAACCTTGCTGAGGGTACATTCTGTACCCTCATCCATATTAAATTATTTGGTCTGCATTTAAACCCATAATTAATTTTATATTACAACTGATTAACTTAGGTGGCTTTGAAGATCCAAACAGCGACACAAAGAGAGTTTTGCACTGAAAATGCAGAAGGATGTTACAAATGTCAGGAGAGGCTATAAGGAAAGCAAAAAAATTGACAGATGGAGAAGAAACACTGAAAGCTTCAGATACCTGAGGAAGCTGTCTGAGTTTGGAAATCAAGCATATTATTTAGTTAATTATTCTACTGCCTAATCTAGGTAATGAAATAATTAACTGAACTCAAAACAGCTACTATTCACACTGGTATATTTTGATTTTTTCAAAGTTTGGCATCACAGTGAAATAAATATTTACACCCTTTAAGGACTATTCTTACAGACAGGCTTTAAAATCAGAGAAGCAAAGAATTGTTTGTTTGTACTTCTAACAACTGAAATAAACTATTGAGGGAAAACATGTTTTATTGACTTTGGGTTTTTTTCATTGTTGCTTTGGGGTTTTTGTTTGGTCGTGGGTTTTTCTATAAATAAAAGCTTAGCTACAGGATCAGACTTCAGCCAAGGAATCAACTCCAGCATATTATGTGTTGCACAAAGAGTTGTAGAAAGTGACTGAATTATCCATGCATGCACATACACTCCAACTCCAAAGCATTTACAGACCAAAACAACCTTTTTGTCATTCCCGAGGAGGAAGCAGGAGGCAAGGGCAAAAGCTGCTGCTGAACTCAAACATACAAAGAAGGAGATAAAATCCAGGAGATTTAAAACCACGTGTAATGTCTTGCAGCTCTTTTCCATTTCACTGCCATGCTTCAGACACTGAATTTTATCACAGACTTTGGCTCTCAGTCTTACTTCAAAAACAGGTATTGAGGCAAGGAATAAACAGCACAGATTTTCTGCACTTGGGGCTGCAAGAACAAAGACCACTGGTGAGTACACTTTACATTCAAGTTGCCAGAATTCTAGTTTTAATTTTCTTCTCCTAACTTACTTGCATAGCCAAAACTCTGCAAAGTGAGGCCCTCTAACAAATCAGAAATTCTCTCTTAATACAATGAGAAACATTGTATAAAACTATTTTACTTTATATAGGTTTCCACACTACCAAGATAGGCTTTTTTTTTTAATGAGTTACTTAGAATAAATAGGTTTTCCATTTTTTCCTCAGCTCTTTAGTGCCCAGAAACACTTTAGTGAATTCTTAGCCAGATTTTATAAATTAGCTGATCAAATTTCTATTAGAGACACAAGTACTGAAGACGTGGTTGAAGTACAAGGTTATTTAGTCTTCACACATTCAGTGAATACAAACAAAGAGAACAAAGTTTGTCTGTCAGTAGTCAGCAATTCAGGCAAGGGAAGTTATTAAAGTAATCTAAAAGGGTCAAAAAAATAATAAATAACACTCGCAATTATATTCCTAATAGTCATCTTTACCACAACACTCATCAATGCATCCTTGACTACTCTGTCTGCTGTAGCAGTAATGAGCAAAAGAAGAAATCACAGGTCTTGGAGCCAAAATGTGAAGGGGTGCATGAGATGTATAGAAAATATTGCTGTAAAGGTGTCAGATTTTGAAGGGGTTAATTACACTTAGGACATCAGGTCTACACTGCCTTAAGTCTCAATTTGCAGTTTGTGCACACTTCGAACTTGATTGCATCGCCAACAACTCTTCGGGCTCAGAGCAACACACAGCTATGTAAGCCACTTCTACATGCTATGGGTATTAAAATTATGTAGCCATAACTCAGATATTGAAAGCAATCCAGTTAGAGTTACAGAATTATGTGCACAACAGCTTCCCTAGTTCAGATGTGCTCTCTACCCTCAACTATCAGTCCCTCTTCTTCTGCCCCTCTCTGCTTCTTAAAAAAAAATAAAATATATCAACAGACATCCTTTCTCCAAGGAGCAAATTTCCTATCAGCTCCGCACAACCTCCCTGCACACTGCCCTTTCTCACCGTGGCAGCATCCTGAGTCCACCTGGGCTCATTGAACAATGGAGGAGATGGAAAGAAGATAGCAGCCCCATCATGAACACAGCCAGCCACAAGCTGGCTGGGCCATCTGTCTTGGGTTCAAATGGGGCAACAACCACTTCGGGGTATTTGCTTTCCCCATATAGCATTTCCTAAATGTAAGATAGATTGCATCTTGCTGCCAGACTAAACCCTGAGAAGCGCTGGAGTGGGCACCTGAGCAACACATTGGAGAGGCAAGAAGGAGCCAATACAGTTTAATACGACTCCAAACCACATCTCCTCAAAAACTGGGATAGTAGGAAGTAATAGTGATACCATTGCAGTTGTAACACAGAAGGGACAGCAAGCAGGAGATCTAGCTTATTTCTTTAAGGGCTAATGCACAAGATAATCTGAATGAAAGGTTTTCACTGTAGCATTTTCACTGCAATATTGTGCAAAGAACACTGAATATCACTCAAAGAGATGTCAGATTTGCAGATATCAGCTGCTGGAATTTACTGATGCACAGAGCCTCCATGCTGGCACAGAGGCACAGTTCTCCAAGGGTCTGAATCAGCTGAATTGCTCAACTCCATCAAGAAAAGTACAGGATATTCCAGCAGAGATGAATATTTGCCTTCATCCACCAACAAAAGCAACATATCAGAACCTCAAAGACTCCAAGTACATCATGCACAATCTTTTTCAGATATATGAATCTGAAATACTGCTAAAAACATATGCTCAACAGACAGTGATACTCATGATCCTGACTTCACTGCAATTACCTTGTACAAAACACTTCTACACAAAAAATGAAATTCTGTCTAAAAGCACAAGCACATATTTTACAGGAAATTCAAAAACTCTGGAGGATAGTTTTTCTACAATGAAAAGCACCAGTGAGCATAACAAAAAAATAAAAACAACACACACACAAAAATAAATTCAAGTTGCAAGTTTTTAAAAAATGAGGGTGTCTTTATAAATATTCTAAATTCCAAAAATGTCATAATTACCCAGATGCACAGAGAAAAGGTCCAGAAGGTATTTTGCTTCAAGCGAGACATAGAATTAGCAATGAAAATAGAAAAAAACACTAGAGCATAGAAAAAAACAATAGGAAAAAGAGTGTGTGGATGTATAAGGTTAAAGAAAGGCAAGTGAATGACAATGCATAAAAGGCACTAATGGGAAGAAAAGACACAGGAGATCTGCAAGAGGGGAGCGGTGAGACTGTAAAGGGTTAAGTACCCAGAGATGCTAAAATATGTTTGGGTTTTTTTCTGCTGCGTACTCAAAACAAAGCAGGAGGATGCATTCGTTTCATGCAAAGTTTGCAATAGGATGTCAGGCAACATCTAAAATCAAACAATGTTCAAACCAGCAACCTGGATGACACATACCCCTGAGTGTTAAAAGGACATGCTGAGGAGCTTCCCCAAATTGCTAACATTACTTTTGAAACAAACCTTTGAAAACTGAGGAAATCCCAAAGAAATAAAGGGCTGCCAAAAGAGATGGGCCAGAGACCTCTAGAATACTTATTTAGCATTCAGTAAAAGAAGTCATTAATTTGGAATTCCATCAACACAGAATTAGAGGCTAAAAATCTAATTAATGTCAATCAGTTAGTTTAATGGAAGGTTGGTCTTGTAAAACAAACTTACTGTCTTCTTGTGAAGAGATAACAGGTCTGGTTGACAAAGACAATTGAATGCTATAGAGCACTTGATTTCTCCATGGCATTTGACTTAGTACAACATGACATCTCAATTAAAAAATTATTATGTGGAATTAACAGAGTGTACTTCAGTAGGATTCAATTGTAGTATACTCACAGGTCTCAAAATGTTCTTGATACCAACAACTCCTCATTTAGGGGAGCCATAAGGGATTCACTCTCTATCTGAAGTTATTATTATAAAAAATATAAGACCTCCTGTGATAACAGCAGTAGGCAAGACAGCATCTCAAAGGTTAGGAAAGAAAACGTGGTGTTTAAAAAGCAATCAGAGTTGCTGCCTACAAGGAGAATCTAACAAAATTCATTTTGATAGAACCAAATGCACAGAAACACAAGAGGAATTAAGAATGGAGATTTTATGTGTCTGATGGGAACTTCAGGATTGTACTTAAGTTGCCAACTCAAGGAATTTATTTTAGAATTTAGTTTTACAGAATCGTGGAAAAAAGATATAGATCCTTCCAGAGTTGGATGCCTGGAAGCTCAGTTGGTCACCGCCATGACAGCCACCCACTTTGGGAACCTGGGGAAGACCTTCAGAGAAAGTGAGACAAAAAAAGACAAGCTGGAGGAAAGAGAAGGATGAGAACTTCAGGATAAACTTTTGAAAAACATTCTTCATGAAAAGCACGTAGAATATTATTGGGAAAAAAATATAATCAAATAATGGTTAGGTAAATATAAATAAACTACTTTTTTTTTTTGTATTATCTGTGAGAGCTCTGACAGAACAGCAGCATGGTGTGCATAATTTAAGAAATGTGGAAATACTGGAAAACATTCAGAGGAAGGCCAAAAAAATTACTCCAGACTAGAAAACATGATTTATGATGTGAGACTTCAGAAGCATCAAATCATCAAAGAGAATGTTATACACTGACTTCACCACCACAAACAGGTATTTTCCCACATAAAAGCTCTGTGATAACAGAATGGAAATAGTTAATCATGCATAACTAACTTCCAATCACTGGATCTCATTAGCAAGTTAAACCTTGAAAGAACCTTTTGATTATCTTCACAGCTGGGAAAATCAATTTAAGTATTTTACAAGGGGGTTTTGCATTTCTTGAAGTCTTTAAAAGAAAAATGTGGTATCCTTCTAGAATATATTTCTCTCCTCTTTTTTCATTTTTTTCCCCCGCAGACTCTTGAAGAAATTCTCCACAGATAACATGCTTTGTTGGACTGGACAGGAAAAAATGTTTTAACTTTCAGGAATACAAAGGCTACAAAGCTGGACAGACTGCAAAACCTCTGACTGCTCAATTGGCCATTGAGATCCTCTGTAGATGCCTAGAGAAAGCTCCTTGAAGAGCCTCTGAGAGCACAACTTATGAACATAATAGTGAAGTCAAACCCAGGACTTATGCCTGAACTAGAAGATTCTCCATCTATTCTTTCTCTCAGGATACAAGCCAAAAAATAAACTGCATTTTGTTCTGAGTAGTCTTTATTGTTCAGGGCTAGGCAAAATCCTGTGATACACCTCTTAATTAGCAGACTGTTTTTGCCTGCTGTTTAGTAACCTTTTGTGTCTATAAAAGCAGTAAAAAGAATCCTCAATGAAAACTTCAAGCAAAGAAAACATTAGTCATCACATACAAAGAAATCTTTCAAGAGAAACAACAAAGAAAACTACTAACAAACACTAGCATATACAACAGGTAGTTAATGCCTTCATTTGCTAGTTTCCAGAACCATCTGCCTACTCAACAGGATCCTAATGCTCTGAGTTACATGGAGATACTCTTTATTGCATTTGCATTAGAAACTTATACAGCATCTGTTATTCAATGTCTCCAGTATGGTTGGACCTCCACAAGTCTTAGTGATAGTCCCTGTGATGTGCTGATAATATCATATCACCCATCTGGCAACTTCTAATATTTCCACCACACATAACACATTCCAACCCGTGCATGTATCCCAATCTTTCAAACACTGACAAAGTTTCAAAAAACGGAGCTCACCTACTGCTAAGTACTGATTCCTGAAAACCAGATCACCTAATCCTGAGCTCCCTTTAAAAAAAGCCATTGCAAGGCATAAGGATCCCTAAGAATCTGCTACACCCTGTCTGAGCTGCGAGACCCTACTCTGTGTCCCCTCAAGGGAATATTGTGTGCAAGGAAAACACTCCCAGCTCTTAAACTTGCATGAATTGTTGCACTAGAATTTAAGTGTAGCATGCATGTGGGTTTCTTCATATACAGCAGAAAAGTTTTTTTTGGTTTTTTTTTTTCCCCCTCAGCTCAATCATTTCCTTAGGTCCAAAAATCCACCAGAATTCTTTTACTTTTATCACGGTTATAAAATGTGGCACAGCTCTCACAGTCATTCTTCTCACTGCAAATGTTTGGATACTCCCCACATACTGTTTCATTCAGTCAGTAAATATTTGTATGCCAGGAAAAGACACTTGATTTCCTCATCTGTTTTGCCACCAAGACACCAAAAAGTGCAGTTTCTTGCAAAAACCACTGTATCTTGATTTAGTTCTATTTTAGAAAAAAAAAATAAAAAAAATAATGGGGTAGAGAAAGGCAGGGAAGGAGCATGAACATGGGCAGCAAAATCTTCCAAAAGCAAATAAAGTTTTCTGTGTTGTGACTGAGAAGTGTATATTACAGCCGCCAGCCAAATGCTGGTCCAAGAAAAGATTATTTTTTATATCAGAAGAGTTTCTAAGAGAATGCATATCCCTATGATCAAATCTAATGCAACAACATCAGGATTTGGCTCTAAACAACACTCATGACACCCTATAGTACTTATCAGCACTACAGCTAAGTGTTGGTGACAGGGTTTGTGGAAAGCAAGCTGGGCAGTCAAGTTACACTGGAAATTCTTGGGCTCCCAGGGTCTGTTTCTGCCAGGAATTACATCCATCTCCAGATCACCACAACATCGTCTGCTATGGCTCTAATGCTCTCCCCTGCCACAAGCTGAGAGCCTTTACTCACTGAGGTAGGGGGGAAAGCAAAGCAAGCAGCTAAATCACACAGACACTTTGAAAACAATAAAAGTTGCTGCACAAACCATACGTCCTTACACTTAGCAGCAACACATGGTGGGAATTGGCAGCTCCCATCTGCTACAAATTGTTTAAGTCCTATCTGACTTAAAAAACAACAAACAAAAACCAAACCAACACCAAAAAACATTCCAGAAAAGACAGATGTTTTTGAAAAGTTCAAGATTGTTTCCCATGTCACTGCATGTATTATTTCATTATCCTGTTTTATGATGCATTTTGTATTACCTTTTCAGATTTTTTTAGCTTAGATCAGTGAGCCGCAGGTCTGTGGGCTCAGAGCCTTTAACACCTCTGCAAGTTTTCCAGTTTGGCTTTCTCCCATGATTGGCCACCATCCAAAAACCCAACTTCTAGCTCAGGGCTGCCCTCCTACCCCTGGTTTCCATTCCTCAGTTTTGATTCTGTCCCATGTCAGGCCAAGTGAGAGAGGAGGGAAAAAACTTTAAAAAGTCAAGGTGTAAGTTAAATATTCAGAAGGGATTCTGTGGTTTCTTTAAAGTTTAATTTAATTTTTCAGTTTTCCTAAAGGAAGTCTATTCATTTCAGGCTGTTCAGGCAGGACAGATAATTCATTCCAACACCTTTGAGAGAACAAAAAGATTGAGTTCCAGGAATGAATTCAGAGAGCACCAGGGTCACTACATTAAAGGTGAACTCTTACTTGAACAGGACTAATGTTCCACCAGCTCCAACACAATGGTCTGGACTATTAATTCCCATGGAACATGACTTAAAGCATCCTGCTTCCTCTACTGGCATTTGGATCAGTTCTGTCACACATGCAGAGCAGCTCAGAGGAGGAGGAGGTTACCAACAACAACATCCTACTATTCTAAATAGCACTGACCCTTCCACCTTCATCTCCTGTGTGAAAAAGACAGCCAGCCTTCTCCATAACCAGCTATATATTTTTTTCATCAGTGACATTACATAAGATAACATAACCCTTCTGGATTTACCTTATGCATTAAACAGTTGTTCTGTCAGAATAGAAACAAATGTATTAGCAACTGTTAATGATTAGTGCAAACTACTTGTCCATTTCCTACTATTATGAGATCAAACAAAAGCCTAAGCCTGAATATATCACAGCTTCGTTGAGCCTTAAAGCCAGAATGGAACAAACCATTGCTCACAAATTCATTTACTCCTGAAATTCAAACTCTCAGTCAGCACAGGATAGGAAGGACAAGCAAATAAGAGGTTTTTGTAGCTAGTACACTACAGACAAATGGGTTTATGGAGCAGAAGATTTTAGTTTTTAAAACTGAGACCCAACTAAAGCAATTCATTCTAAATACTAGAAAAGGAGGTTTCGTTTTTTCCTTTTATGGCACTGAACATACATATGCTGATGTAAACAAGTAAACTAAAATGTATTATTATAACAGAATAAATTAAGCCGCTGTTTCTCCATGTCCTCACCAGCATACAACCCAAGTGAACAAGATCACATTTAGGGAGCAATACAAACTAAGCAAGTAATTACAGATACTAATTTAGTGTAAATTATATAGACCAGAATAAAACTGTACAAGAGAAGATAGAAGGCTATCTTCAACATTCCACTGCCATTTGGGTTTTGTTAAGCAGATTATATAAAAACTAAGTTCATGAGTATAAAATAGTTTAGCAAGCTCACAGCAGTCTCAGAAGGAGAACTGCTTAGCACCCACGACAAACAAAAACATCACTAATATTTCTGCAACAATTATTACTTCTTTGAATCAAAAGAGCCAAAATATGCAAACAATTAGAAAGTGTTGCTGGTGAATTAACATTATTCCATTCCACCACTTCCCATTCAGTGTCTAGAAGTAAGAATACTGAAGTACCACTCTATAAGATCAGTAACAAACAATGATTAGTTAAAATCTTCAGGACAGGCTTCATTTCTAAGAAGTAAAATACAGTGTATTAAAACATAATGTTCTAACACAATTGAGTGCAAACATGGTAATTTGGAGTTAAAAACTAATTAATTCTAAACGTCATTTTTGTTCTATGAAAAGAACACATATCATGTATAGATATAAAGTCTGTTTTAAAATAGCATTAGCTGGTAAACAATATGAATTCAAGTGACATATTCTAATCTGATTTTTTAAATATTTGGGATAAGATATCTTTACAAAGACAGACTTAAATATGTAGCATATTATACTGTATACGGGAACGCATCTAAAAATACTGTCCATTACATCCTTGTGGAGCTCTGGATTTGAGATCGCACAATTTATATACATCCAACTCATCAGTGTCCTGAACCAAGAACATCACCCCTACCAGCTGAGTGAAGGAAAACAAGATTTCACCCCAAATCCATTTGAGCATAACCCTGCCCATCTGATACTTAACAAAGTTTACAGGAAATCCACTACCATGAATCCAATTTCTTGCTCCTAATATAGAGAGGTTTTTTAAAGTTTAAAAATGTATGCATTTGTGAATTATTTCAGATGTTACACAGCTCCAATTGCATTCTTATACGTTAGCATTGATATTACTTTTCCAACTTCAAAGCAGTTTGAGAAGAGACAATTTAAACTCGGGTATTTTCTTTGCTCCCAAGTACCCTGTATTAATTACCAAAAAAACCCTTCAGTGTTTTGTTTGGTTTCCTTTCCCTTCTGATGCAAGACATGTATCTTGAATAATTTTCCAATCCATAATTTGCTTCCTTTAGCATGAACCAAACAATAACTCTGGGGCAACTCCACAGAATATAGAGTTGGAGTTCTGCATCATGGAGGAGCCATCACAGCAATACTGTATTTCTGCAGAAAATCTCTGTGACATGATCCATATATGACCCTTGCTGTGTAAAACTTGCAAGTGCTTATTGTCTCTGTGCCTGTGAGAGCCCCAGAACAGGACACACTACAAGGCCAGAGCTATTTGGGATCAGGAGGGAAGATGGCGGCAGGTGAAGTGACCTAGAGCATGAGTTGTAGCTGGATTCCAAATGTCCTCCTACGACCCTGCTGTGCAAGAACCCATTGGAATGTGAAACACCTACACCATAACCCAACACACTTAGGCTGCACGAGGCGTGGGGCATTATGGAGAGTAAAGGGAACCTTGTTCTGGCAACAGGCAAGACACAGGTCCAGCGGTGGCAATTACCTTCTCCTTCATACTCTGAAATCTTATGATAAATCTGAGTACCATCCTAAGATTCTCCCCCCCCCCTTTAAATGACCTCCCAATCACCAATATTTTTTTTCTTGTTCTAAAGCATTGCAAAAAAATTTTTTTTAATCCATTATTTGTGAAAGTAAAAAAAAAAAATAACCCTTCAAAATACAGGTCCTAAAGCAAAAATGCTAGAAGACAAGCAAAAAATAATTCAAAATTGATTAACTGAAGCTTATTTCTGACTTCTGAATGCACTGGATTGACAACACTGCCATAAGCCCTGTATGATCTCAAAAATTTAGGTCATGTTGCGTCCTTGTATAGAAACATAATGAATTAAAAGGCATATACTTAATTAGTAAGTCAGGAAAGATTTCAGCAGTCACTTATTTCTAATGCCACTTGAATTATTCTTCAATCTTGAAACATGTTTCTCAATCTGATTCACATGTTGACTCAAAAGGCTGATCTTTCTAAATAGTCCAGATGTTAAGCGATGAGAATTCTGTATTGCATATGCCTTTTTGCATATTTATGATGTTAAAGTTACATCAGTAGAAGTGGAATCTGAGTTTTCACTGAAAACTAATGCAATATGCACTACTTTACCTCAAAGAACATTTGCATTGTGACCTGATGTTGCTTGATGTCTACCTGCTGCTCCAGTGTCTCCTAAGGGAATGGGAAGCACTCACCAAAATTTGCAATTTAATGAGCACAGAACACAGGTTCCCAGTGATTATTAATATCCAAATTTTCATTACATTCAAGTGCATCATTAAAATCAGGGATTTGTTCTGATCCTCCAGAGAGGATATCCAAAAGTAAAGCCTGAATCTGGATTTGCTCTATTTCCTTCTTTAAATCTCACCTCTGGGAAATATTAGCAAGGAAAATACAAATAGACTGCAAGCTACCAGAAAAGCCACTGAGGAGGAAGAGCTCTATATATAGACACATGCTCCAGCTGTAAATGAATCAGATCAACACACTTCTATTTCACTAAGCAAGGTGTCCATGCATTATAATAAAACATAATAATAAAATTAAAAATAAATTTGGTAGTGGAATTCTGGTTTACTATATGTGTTCTCTGTGACTAAATAGGCATTAGAAGTTCTTTAAAAAGGTAAGAGGAAAGAGATGGAGAATATTGCAAATGTAGAGTTGAAATGAAAAATCTACAGAGAGTTACACATGGACACACACAAAAAGCTCGTGCAGGCCTTGCACATGCCTTCTTTAGTTTTAAAGGCAATTTAGTTAATAGCAAGAGATTTTGTATTTTCCAGGGAGGCTTTAAAAGTAATTATTGTCCATATGTTCTTTGTCCATAAGTCTTAAGCAGCAGCCAGCAGAATTTAATTTTCTCTCCTTATTTCAGCAATAAATTTCCGTAAAGAAACTCTCTTGTGTCCTGACATCCAAAGAAAAAAAAGCCTAAGGAATAGAAGAACTACTGAGAACAAGGGAAAAACCCAGAATTTTTAACAGGTCTCCAATCTAACAATAGAGACAGATCTCTGGGCTCAAATGCACATACTGAACGTGCCCACTGTCCTTAATTAAAAGCTATCTCCTTAAGGATTCAAAATCAGGTCCAAAGCTTTTAGCACTAAGAAAGGGTATTCACAAACTGCATTTGGATTCACAGTTCAATTTTTCATTTTGGAGAGATCACTACTTAGAAAGAGCAAGTGTAACAGGAAGTTTTAATTCATCTAAAAAAACATGTTGAAAGAAGAAACTTTATAAACTTTCTAGCTCCTTTATTCATTTTTAAATTGTGCACCAGCAAAACGCCAGTGGATATTTATATTTCTGTGATATCTTTCCTCAAAGATCAACTAAACAGGCTTTTTTTGACTCTTACTGCAGCAACTTTCTGTGAAAAAAGTTACACTTGGTCCTACAAAGGACATAAAGCCGATATATATCAAGTTCTGAATACACAGAAAGTTAATTCATGGAGCATAAAGGTTCACTATTTCCTAAAACAAAATAACAGTTTTCACCCATCACCCAAATAAATGGTGGGAAATAAGTCATTCTGCTTGTGACTTGCAATGCTGAGTTCCTGGGTTGTTTGTGTCTGTGTTACTGCATCACTTGAGACTACCGGCACTGCTGGAAAAAACAGCATTGAAAGAAAGAGGTAGACAATCTCTCCTGCTGTAGCAGGAAAGAGGAAACAGATGATCCCCTAGGGTCTATCTCAGTGTGGGAACATCCTGCAGCTTTAAAACACTCCTTCTGGAGTAAACTCATTTGAAAAATTAGTATTACTTTGCTGATTAGACTCAAATGAAAGTTAGTAAATGGCAACGTGCCAGAATGCTCAGCTGAGCACTCCTGTCAACACGGGGATCCCTCCAATAACCAAGAGAAATCTCAACCTACATTAAGAAGCAGAAGACTAACTTGTACCTTCCCCTTGCCCCAGGGTCTCACTTTTATATCCTGGAAATCCTCAGTTCATATGGAAACACAGATACCCCCTTACACCACTCTCAGACAAATTCTTAGATGATGGAAATTAAAGTAAAACTCATCAGAGCTGACAGAGGCAAACTCACATCTTCAAAGACACAGCCCATCACCTGTCTCTAGTTGTTTATAGCAATATTGTCTTATTTGGGTTGGTGGGCAAATGCTGGTAGAGCAAATGGGCTAATTAATACCTGCAAGTGTTGTCTGAATGCAAAAACCCACAGCTAAAAATGAGGAAACCAAATTATAACTGGTAGATGTTGTCAGTGTTTATTTCCTGCCAGAGACTCTTAAGCATCAGTTTTCAACAAGGTATAGCCATTAAACCATCTAAGTTGTCACCAATGTAACAAAAGCATAAATGTCTTCTCATAGACTCTGAGTAACAATAAATAATTCAACAAGGCCAAGGAAAGCAATATGAATGTCTTGAAAAATTTTATTAGACTCACAAAAACTACCTACACAATTAGTACTAATTGACAGCCTTGTTGGCAATCACCCACTAAGTGTTAGTGGTTCTACAGGCAACAGCAACAGAGGCTGCACCCTCCCTCAGCTAGAGGAAGTTCTTCTAAATCATGTTTTGCTGGGAAACAGTACCTACCATCACCTTCATGGAACCAGTTCTGCAGATAAAAGGTGGCCTTTACTTCCCAACAACTACAGTTCTCTCATATTTCAAAACCACTAGTTATTTCTTAAATATTTCTCCTTCAGATACTGTAAGATATTTCAGAAACTGGTCAAGAGGAAGTTCTCATGAGTGTCTTGTGAGTATGCAAGCTTGATTTCCCCTTCCATATTATTTTCCTTATCACTTCATATATGCACTTCTATTGCTCATACTGAGAGACTAAACCCAACCTGTCTTCACCTGACATATGTTGGTCAATGATTGCTGTTGTTTCTTCCAAAAAAACCTCCTCCCAAAATCCGGTTTCATTCAAAGTCAAATGTCTGGAGCCAAGTCTTTCAATTTTTTGTTTAGAGCAGTGTTGTAAGAAAGAATAGTGGAAGGATGCAAGCATTCATAGGTTGTTAATTATATGCATATACTTCAGTGGCTTGATCCCTCTCATAAGCCCTTCATAAGGAACCTTTATATAAGGAAACGAAACAGTACTAAAATAAGAAACTTAACATATATGCCTAAGTTAAATACCCAGCCCCACAGAGAGCTCAGCAATAATCATCATAGAATCATAATCACAAAATGGTGTGAGTTGGAGGACACCTTAAGGATCATTTAGATCCAACCCCCCTGCATGGGCAGGGACATCTCCCACTAGATCAGGTTGCTCAGAGCCCGATCCAGCCTGGCCTTGAACACTTCCAGGGATGAGGCTTCCACAACTTCCCTGGGGAGTCTGTTCCAGTGTCTACCACCCTCACACTAAAGGATTTCTTCCTGATATCTAACCTACATCTCCCTCTTCCTGTTTAAAACCATTCCCCCCTCATTCTCTCACTACAAGCCCTTGTAAAAAGCCCCTCCTCAGCTTTCCTGTAGCCCCTTCAAGCACTGGAAGGCTGCTATAAGGTCTGCCCAGAGCCTTCTCTTCTCCAGGTTGAACAGCCCCAACTCTCTCAGCCTGTCTTCACAGGAAAGGTGCTCCAGCCTTCTGATCATCTTTATAGCCCTCCTCTGGACTTCCTCCATGAGCTCCACGTCCTTCTTATGTTGGGTACTCCAGGAATTAGTTACAGTGCTGCAGGTGAGGTCTCAAGAGAGCCGAGTAAAGGGGAGAGAATCGCCTCACCTCAGTTTGCACAGCTGCTGATGGTGAAATTGCCAAATACAAAGATCTCAGGAAGCCACACTACACACTCTCCAAAAGTTGCTTCCAGCCAACATGTCTTTAATTCTGTGATTTTGCTTCTACATCTCAGTTACCTCTTCCTGTGAGCTTTAAATTGTGGTTAATGAAGTCTCAGAGGCAAGACCACACACAAACAAATCCATTTCCCTTCCCTAAAAAGGGCATTTGTGTTCATCTGGCAGCAAGAGACTTCTTGCACTACCTCTGTGCCATGCCATTTCTCCTTTAAACCACTGTTATTTTGCCAGGGGCAGTTTGGGGATGTCCTTGCAGATGTCTTAACCCAGCTTCATCCTGACACCTGCTGCCTCCATTGCACTCTGGAGCATTTGGACACAAAAGTGTCTTTCATCTGATAGGAAGTCCAGGTCCCCAAGATCCCTAGGCTAAAGATATAATAACAACACTTTCAAACATACATCTTCCAAGGAAAGACAGCAATGAGAGAAACTCCAGCATTGTACACAGTTCTTGCACCAAATGGACGAAGAAATTCAGCGACACAAAGAACACTTGGGAAAGCTTTCCTTCCCTATCACCTGTCTGTTTACATCAGCTCCACAACTCAGCCACGTAACACACTGTCTCAGAGCAGAGGCTTCATTCTAGTCACTGTTTCCAAAAGGTGGGAATCCTGCCTCTGGCCTACTCAGTTAAGACATCACCAGAAATCATGCAAGTGGGCAACTTCAGCTCCAACCCTGATTTGGGGTCAATCCTCACCTTCGGATGAAAAGCACCTGGTACATGAAATATAGTTCCTACAAGAAATATGGGGGTTCTTTGGTATATGAAACATGGTTAGCCACTTTTAGACACCAACAGAACTCTCTAGCCTCACTTGAAATAAACCCAAGATGAAGGAAAAAAAAATAAATCAGTTCTATCACCCCTATAGAAAGGACCTGCTTGAGAGATATGGGTCATTTGTTCAAATGCTCTACAGCTCGAAGAATGGCTTAAGAGTTCAGAAGCCTGAGGGGGTATTGCAGGAATGGATTTTACTTTCCAGGAAAGACATCAAAACCAGACGTTTCTGTGGCAAATGTACCAGCACACCCTTTCAGATCTCTTTGAGTATATTTTTTCCTTTTTGGATTTGAAATGTTGGAGGAATAAAACAAGCTCTCTTTTTTTAATTAAGTTTCTTGTAGGCAAGATTGAAGGAATATCAGCGAGTGCCTCTGAAGTGGAAGCCCCACTAACAGGCCCATTGACCCAACATTCACAGGCTTTATCATTGCTAAAATATTTTCTACCAATCCAGTCAGCAACAAATAACAGGTTTCAAAGTTTTCAACAGTGACATTTTATCTGGGAATATACAATCAACTGCAATATGAAAAGGTTGGCTGTTATCACTCTTCAAAGCTCATTTATGTATTCTACTTTCTTGCTTGCAGTGCCAGAGAACATGCTGCATATTCTAATAGGATGAAATGGAATTCTTGACCAGCTGCTGCTGGTTGCTCACACTGTATCAGGGCACAGTTTTTTTTAAGATAGAAATGGTCTCTTAATCAAAAGTGTTCTTACTGAGAGAAAACATTTGTCATAAAGTCATAACTATCTCATTCTCTCACTGGAGAGAAACTCAAATGGAGTAAAAGGATGTATAACAGACAACAACCTGCAGGAGATTAAATTCTTGCCAGTCACAGTTTACAAACTGGCAAATATTGGACCAAGGAACTTACTTAAGGATAACGAGCTCTTAAGGATTTAACAGCCAATCAGGTTAACACAAATTCCTTCCTGTATTCTGCTGGTTTTGGAAGAACAATTAATAGTTAACACTGAAAATTAAGCATCAGTGATTTCAAGTCCAAACACTCAATAATTCCTTACTGCATGATTTTTTTTGCATTCTAGTCATACCAAACTACTAATGTTGCAATTACACAGTACTAACCACACTGTCTGCCACTCTGGAAAAGGAGGACGGTAAAGTAAAGCACAAGTTTTATTTTCTTTTTCTGCCTACCAAAATAACTTCTAAATTTGCTCCTTACTTACAGTTAGCAACAATTTGGCCTCTAGTCCAACTATTTTCCAAAATCCTACAAGAGTTGTACTGGTTCAGTTTTGTTTTGGTGGGTTTTTTTTTTTAGTTGTTTTGTTGTTTTTTTTTAATTCAGTCCTCTAGTAATACTTTTCTTTTTATTAATTAGATACATTCTGTGCTAAAATTGTGTTGCCTACAACTAAAACCCTGCTGGACTCTCACTATTTTCAGATCAATGGATCCAGTAAAGATGAAGCCACAGCATTTTTCCATCACAAGTCACTAGGATATTCAGGTGCAAAAGCATCACCCTAAACAGAGATGTCAGAAGATGATTACAGTAATTGCTCTTGTATCACTATGGTTTCCTTTTTATTGAAATGTGCAGCTGAGAAATTCCCACCTCTCTAGGTAATTCCATATGCACAGTAACAAATCCACCCCACCTTTTAATAAAGGAATAGCTCAAAACCAAGGTAACCAAATTCCTTGGAAATAAGAGAAGGATGGTGCTTATAGAAGTTTAAGCTGTTCTTGTATTAAATAAAACAACAGCATGGAAAAGACATCCATATAATGGTATGCTGAAGATCCAAATGCAAACTTCAGGAATGTACTTGCAATATACACATACATTTACACATATACACCTTGTAATGATTAAACACCAAAGTTACAGTTCATTACTTCATTAATACACTGTACTAGTGAAACCAACCTGCCAACAAAGCTTGCCAGCTGACAGAGCTCACCTCTGCTCTGTTTAAGGTTTGCTCCAAAAAACCCATGAAAGGGCACCTCCATTATTCAAGCACAGAGGAAGCTCAGACTACTTACATCCTAAAGTCTGAAAAGGAAAATACATTTCCTAAGTTCCTCCTCTAAGCGCATTTTGAATGATAAAGTATAGCAACAGTAAGTGAATACTTCAATGACAACCAGTTTAAAAATTATAACTTCCTCTGCTCTGTACAGAACAGAAAAATATTTAATAGAAGTACTTAAGTAATACATTTTGTCAGGTGGGCTGAACATTTTCATTAGCAATTAAGTAATTTTACACCCTAAGCATAACAATTAAATTATTAAACACATTGTCAGAAATTAAAGACACAGACTTTGTAAAATATACAAATTATATAATTGTTTTGCACATGGTTGAATTTTAAAACAAACCATGATATTTTCTCCAAGTAAAGATACCTATTTTACCATCTTCCCGTAGTACAGATATACTGATATGTCTGTATCAGTCAAGTTATACTCTACAGTCATATCTTATGCAATTAATCAAATTACATGCAATTACATCCCTGCCATGAACATATAAAAGATTACTTAAATCATGCAAGGGACAGCTATAACTTTTAATATCTTGTTGATTAAATTCAATTTTTCAGTAAGGGTTAAAGTATGTTTTCTATTCTCCTACTCATATTTTTCCAATGTTAATTCTCTTTCTTCTGAAATCAGTTCAGATACTTCTGTTGCCAATATGCTCAACCAGCAGATGGAGATGGCATACTAAGCTGTTTATTTCCATAGAAAAGGAATTCTCCCTACCCAGATAGCCAGACATTTGTTGGGGAGGACTGCAGTGTCATTTATTTTGGATGCTACTTCTTGGGAGGAAAAATCTAGTAACTGACTGAACAAGGAAGAAAGCAATGGTAGCAAAATCCCTGCAGCATCTACAAGACTACAACTGTGGTTATCATCAACTACCTAGCAAGACCTCTGAGTATACAATACAAAGTCAGCAAATCTTGCCTTACTCCAGAAATGTCCTGCACAGATTAGGTGATGGAAGTGAACCAGACATGAGGATCACCTAAAGGGTATTCAAGATGAAATTGCTCTGCTGCTGTTTTTTCACTCCCTGACCGAGTCATTCTCCTATTGTATCCCTCCCAACTTCTTTACTATTTCTTGCTCAGCAAGGCACCAAGCTGAACTTCACTGATCCCACTTTCCTGAATTATTCATATTGTATTTTCATCTTTTCCTTTCCCTTAAATGTACCTTAGATTGTCATCTCTGATTCCAAAACAAGAGAATTGGACAGCTGGTACCTACTGAGTCCTCCTTTTCCAATGGGACTCTCATGATCCAGATCCACCTCACTTACTATTCACCTTGCAGAAATCAATGGACAGAGAAGGGCAGCTGCCATGGTCACATCATCATTCCTATATTCCTCTGGAGGTCTCTACTCATCTCCATTGTCTATACATATGACCTCAGACAACTACCTACCTAATTCAGGTACTTAATAGGAATGTCTGGGGCTCACAGTCACTTTCAGAGGAGCACTCTTCCTTTAAAAAATAAGACCTACATAGAGAGGAGAAAAGGGAACTGGATTTAGTCATAACTACTCATTAAAATTAAGTAACTTTATTTTCCTTGCTTTCTTCTTTGTTTCTAATAGCACTACTAAATATTTTAGACAGCTTTTGCTGGGCAGAACAACTAACAAGTTCCCAAAATTCCAAAATACTCTTTGGCTGTAAGAAAAGTAGCAAAAAGGGCAATTTAAATTTTTTATTTCCTTAATATTTTGTACAGTCTACACAAAAATACACAGACAACCTTAAAAAGCAGTTAACTAACTGTGGTCCATTTGCCATACACAGTAAAGGCATTTTCAGAGAACAATTTCTGTTTAGCTCCAGCTGTCTGTAGTTTGCTTGGTTTTTCTGACACAGGCAAAGAGGAATTCAGCCAGAATAGTGAAACATTTTACCTTTAGGAACACATTTATGTGTAGTAACTAGGTGACTGATGACTTCATAGGAAGCTTTTAAATCTATTCAAAATTTGGGAAAACAGCTGGAAGGTGTTTTATTTTGGCTTTTGTTGGGTTTGTTTTGTTTTTACTTCCTGTGTAATCTGTATATGACAGGAAAACAAAAAAAAGGAGAAAATAAGAGACAGAAACAGATGCACACACCCCCAGGAGATCCTATACATTTCATAGTCTCCCAGAGTACAACACACATACAATCCTACATACTAAGAGCTACATTATGTCTTCCTGTAGCTTTAAGGAAATGCACTCAAAAGCAAATTTTTGAAACTAGGAAGATAGATGGCAAAAGCATCTTTGGGTGGCTGAGATCCCACAACTGCTGAAAGTTGATCTTTTCCATGTAATCTCAAGGCAGGGTATGTCCTCCCCCTCCAGGGGATGCCAGGAGTCCCTTGCTGCCAACATACTGTCAGGCAGAACAGTGAGTGTTACAAGATGGAACAGAAAAACAGTTAAAAATGCCTATTCAAACCTTATTTCCCTTCATTCCCACAAGACACACAAACAGAGTCAGAGTTTGCTAGAATACAAGGACGATCATTACAATTTCCCCAGAGGCTGACACAGTTCAGTTCTTCCACCTGTCCCCACTTGGCTGGCAAACTGCTCCTCCCTCTGACACTAAGGCTAATGAAGGAAGCCAATCAACTGCCTCCTCCAGAGTAAGACCACTAGACATTTGTCATATACACTGTCCAATTTTCTACTGCAAACTTTTGGATTATATAGAATCTACAAATTAATGTCAAATAGAAGGATACAGCCTGAACAACACAACAGGAAAAAAAAAAGGGGGGGACCAAAAAAAAAAAAAAACACCAAAAAAACCACAAACAGAGAAAACTATTGTTATGTCTACACATGAAAAGGGTCAAATGAGTCAAAAACAGGAAGGAAAAGAAATGCTATTGTAAAATGCTGCTCCTTCATCTTCATCAGAAAACCAAGGCAATCCCCAATCCAACCAATGAAAAAAGTACATTAAGAACTGGAGCTAAGTCCCAACATGTAAAGCTGTTCTACAGTCAAATATTTTGCCAAAACAGGTAAAGAAAAAGCTCACAGAAAGGAAAACAAACAAACAAAAAGAACATATTACAAACAGAGCTAGAAGTTAGAAAATTAAACTAGGAATTTAACATGAACCTTCCTTCAACACTTACCCCTCTACATTTTAACAACATTGCTGTTTTCCAGTTTTATATACATATGTCTCACAGCAGCACTGTTAGTATTTAGATACACTTGGTTTTAATCTGGGAAGAAGCATTAGTGTCTCTAGCCTGATGCTGCATAAAACTGGTCAGAGCCTTAGTACAGCTACACGAGAGGATGGTAACTCTTGTCTGGCCACTGCATGTCTTTCTAGAATCCACCAGTCCCAACTAGAGGAATCTATCACTAACTTTCATTGGTTTGTTTTAGCATATAATTATGCTTCCAATTAAAAATTATTTCAAATTTGCATTTGTCTTGCTTTAATTCCCAGACATTGCTTTCTATTCATGCTTTTTTTGTTAGGGGGTAGAGCTCTTCAGTACTTGGTATTTCCTCTGTTTGAGAGTGCAATGAATTTCTTCTACATGGTATGCACGTCTGAATCCAGAAACACACACATACAAACACAGAGTATCACATCACTATTACCTGTGATCAACACCTCTAAAAAGCCAGAAAAATGTGCATGTAGCCACTGAAGTGTGTAAGGTAATTCTTCTTTTTTAAAGACTGGCTTGCTAATAACAAGAAGTAATTATTTTATTTAGCATTTTATCAAAAAGGCAGCACTGGCATCAATTTTCATCAGTTACTCAGTAGCCACTTTTTCTCCCTACTACACTTAGCACATAACTCTGAGTTTGATACAGCAGTAGGGAAGCCTGGCCTAGCTCTGCTTGCTGGTGATCGGATTCTACAAGATCCCAGCTTGAAATGATTACAGCTCCACTGCTGAATAACAGAAGAGATCTCCACCTCATGGCAGACAAGCTCATTTTCTGTGTATATCTGGCACATCCTGAAGTTCCATCCTAAACCACTGACACCGGCAGTAAAAGCCAATTAACAAGCACTCCTGGGTGCTCAGACCTTGTTTACGTCCTGTTGAGGAAGAACAGTGCAAAATCCCAAGGAAGGACAATCTGTCCTTGCTTAGAAAGCACTTCACATTTCCAAGCAGCCTCTTCATGCAACGATATACCCCGAATAACACAGCTGACACACACAAGCTGACAAACTAATGATGTTTTAAGTCTTAATCCATGGTTTAACTGGAATGCAGCATTTATTTATATTTTATGTATTGGCATTTTCTGTAGAGAAAAAAAAAAGTATTAAATAATCTCCTAGGAATTTCTCCCACCTCTTTTTTTTGGTGTGTTTTTGATTGTTTGCTTTTCATAGAATCACAGAATCATAGAATGCACAGAGTTGGAAAGGACCTTTAAGGATCACCTAGTCTAAGTCCCCCTGCACTGCGCAGGGACTTTTTTGACTAGATGAGGTTGCTTAGAGCCTCTTCAAGCCTGACTTTGAATGCCTCCAGGGATGGGGGCTCCACCAACTCTGTGCATAACCCATACCAGTGCTTCACCACCCTCATTGTAAATAACTTCTTCCCAATATCCAATCTAAACCTACCCTGCTCTAGCTTAAGGCTACTGTCCCTCATCCTATTGCTACGCACCCTTGTAAACAGTCCCTCCTCAGCTTTCTTATAGGCTCCTTTCAGGGATGGGAAGGTTGCTATGAGGTCCCCCCAGAGTCTTCTCTTCTTCAGGCTGAACAACCCCAACTTCGTCAGCCTGTCTTCATAGGAGAGGTGATCCAGCACTTGGATCATTTCTGTGGCCCTTCTCTGGACTCACTCCAACAAGTTCATGTTCCTCTTGCGTTCAGGGCTCCAGAGCTTGTCACAGTACCCCAGGTGGGGTCTCACATGAGCAGAATCACCTTCCCTGACCTGCTGGCCACACTTCTCTTCACACAGTCCAGGATACGATTGGCCCTCTGGGCTGAAGGTGCACATTGTTGGCTCATGTCCAACTTTTCATCCACAAGTGGCCCCAAATTCCTTTCTGCAGGGCTGCTCTCTACCACATCATCCCCCCGCCTCTGCTGGCAATGAGGATTGCCTCTCCCAGGGTGCAGGACCCTGCACTTGGCCTGTTTGAACCTTATGATGTTCACCTGGCTCCACGTCTCTAGCTTGTCCAGGTCCTTCTGAATAACACCCCATCCCTCTGGCATCTCAGCTGCACCAGTCTGCTTGTCGTCATCTTCAAACTTGCTGAGGGTGCCCTCAATCCTACTGTCTGTAGATGTAGATATTAAACAATACTGGCCTCAGTACAGACCTGAGGGACACCACATGTCACTGTTTTCCACCTGGACATTGAGCCATTGACCACTACCCTCTGGATGAGACCATTCAGCCAACTCCTTATCCACTGAACAGTCCATTCATCAAACCCATACCTTTTCAACACAGAGAGAAGGATGCTGTGGGGAACTGTGTCAAAGGCCTTGCATAAGTCCAGATAGATGACATCCATAGGTCTTCCCTTGTCCACTGATGCTGTCACTTCATTGTAGAAAGCCACTAGGTTGGTCAGGCAGGATCCTACCTCCTGGCTACCTCAAATCACCTCCCTGTCCAACTATGTGCCTTAGCACGTCTTCTAGGAGGACCCCTTCCATGATCTTCCCAGACACAGAAGTCAGGTTTGACAGGTCAGAAGTTCACAGCGTCCTCCTTCCTATCTTTTTTAAAAATGGGTGTAATTTTCCCTTTCTCCAGTCATCAGGAACTTCATCTGCCTGCCATGACTTTCCAGATATCGTAGAGACTGGCCTGGCAACTACATCAGCCAGTTCCCTCAGGACTCTGGGATGCACCTCATTAGATCCCGTAGACTTGCATATGGTCAGGCTCCTCAGGTGATCACAAACCTTATCTTCACTTAGAGTGGGAGGGACTTCCCCCTGGCCCCTGTCTTGAGGTCTTTCAATTTGGCAGGTGTGGGGAGAGACATTGCCAGTGAAGACCAAGACAAAATGTTGTTGACGATGCCAGCCTTCTCCTTGTCTGTTGTTATTATTTTGCTGTCCTTGCTCATCAGGGGGATGCTTTCTTTAACCTTCCTTTTCTGATTGATACACCTGTAAAAGCCCTTTTCGTTATTCTTTGCATCCCTTGCCAAGTTCACCTCCTACTATCCTCTCCTCTTCCTCAGGCACAGGATATAACTGATGAAAGGTATGCAAGGATGAGGGGACAGGGCTTCCTCCTTTTCTTTTCCTGGCAGGTCTGATACAAAGACTTGTTCTTCTAACAGGCTCCTTAGCAAGAAAAGGACCTTTCACTGTACCGGAAGGTCATGAACAGAGTTTTACTGCTGCAAAAACAAACAAAAGGCCTTTTATTAAAAATATATTAAACTATGTTTGGAAATGCATGGAAACCTTATGAAATTTCCAGGAAATCTGATTCACAGTGATCCTCTTAAAAACAATCAAGAATTGTATTTTTTCTTAGAAATGCTGATCTCCTCCTATTAATATTTCTGCTTATATTTTAAAAAGCCCTGAAAAAATCAGGGGGGAGGGCAAGGTGCAGGAGGAGGGGGGCATGGGTAAGATGGGGAGAGATCTCTTCTCAGGTGAAAGAACATAAGAGATGTCTCCCTGTAAAGGAGAAGGCAGAATCAAGAGGCACAGATGGTGAGAAAAGGACCCCCAAACATTGCTGCTGAAATCACAGACTGGCAGGATCTATCAAAAGCACAAGTGGTAGTGAGATAAACTGCAATCCAGGTGACTAAGCTGTTTCTAGCCATGAAAATTAACGAATAATAATGTTCTGGGGGTAATGTCTATGAGGCATTAAACAGCAGTTTTATTTTAAATGATGCAAATCTGTCCCTACGGGTAGAGCTTTAATTGAAAAGCCAATGGAAAGTGTTGGCTGCTAGATGGAAGGAGTGTGGGAAGCTGCTGCAGACGCGCAAAGTCTGTTTTATTCATGTGCACTATCTTTATTTTATTCACCAGAAAAGTCAAAGGATCTGAATTCTGGTTAATTTCAACTTGCTTTTATATCAACTATGTATAACTAAAAGAAAAAAAGAAAAGGGGGGAGGAGGGGAGAGGGGAAGGAAAAGGCCAGATGACAAATGTACACAAAACACATGGCCAAAGATTTTACAAAGGTTTCCTCATTCTTAGGGAGGATTTTCCCAGGGAAGCCTCTGGAGTGAGGGAGAAAGGCAGTTTTTATGCTTCTGAGTTAAGGATACTCTTCCCTAAAAAGAAACACAGTGTTTCCTCATTTTTGTCATCTCTAATATGTTAACTCCCAGTCAAAGAAAAGGAAAAAAATAAAAGGACGCTGAAAAGTATATATTGATATTAAAAAAAAAAAAAAAAAAAAAAAAAAAAAAAAGAAAAAAAGTATGTGGTAATATTTAGCCTCACTTGCTTTTTTTTTTTTTTCAAACAGAAAAAAAAAATTAACTTTCCTCTCACCTTTGTACTTACTAGTGGATTTGAAGTCAATAATGTTTATACCTACAGGATGAAAAAGCAAATTAAAAAAAGACATCTAGAAAAAGATTACTGAAAGGCACAGAAGGACATGCAGTTTACAACAATGCATCTTTTTGAGACAGGAATCAAACACTGTGTTCTTCAGTATAGAGGAGAAGAGATAAATCTGAAATAGCAGATAATTAAAAGCAGTCAGATAAAAGAAAGTCCCATTTAAGTAAACACACACAAAAAAAGTAAGTAGATGTTTCTCTATATAAATGTTAGGTATGTAAGAAATTAGTAGATTGCTTAAATACTGGGGGGGGCGGAGGACAGGAAAGACGGTAACAGAATAAATAGAAGAGCTAGTAAGGATACTACTCATCAGGAAAAGCTTAAAGCTAAATCCAATAAATAAGTTAACTGCATGAAGGAACAGACAATCACTGTGGACTGGAAGCTCAGTCCCACAGAGGGCTGAAAGTGCAGTGCTCAGTGTTTAGCCCCGCACTGTTGGGCTGGCCTGGCTGGGAGCAGTGACTCCAATTTGTTTTATGAACTCAATGACTGCAAGATCAGGAAACACAGCAATAATGAGAGATTTCAATGACCCCATGTAGATTGCTTAAATGTTACATCAGGGCACAATGCCAAGAACAGATTTTCAGACCCTGCTTCATGAGCAACTAGCCAGGAAACTCTGAGGGGAAGCAACTCGTCACAGGTCTCAGCAGGGCTGTCAGTGAGTCACTCTGCAGCCACCATCAGCACCGACGCAGATTCGACATCTGTGCATAAGCAAGGATGCCAAAATATCCCAATGGGAGTGGATTCAACAGGATTCTTGCACAGAAAGAAGGAAGCTTGGTTGAAAAAAGAAAGCTAAAGGAAGCAATGATATAGGTAATATTTCAGAAATGTCCTTTGAAAGGCATTAGATTGAATTTCAGTGCCAGTGCATGAAACCTAAAGTGGACCAAAGGAAAAAGGGCACAATTAAAAAGAAATATTACTTGAAGAATGACAGACAACTTTAACAAGCTGAATTTTTGTCCATCTGAAGATAAGAGACAAAAAAAATCCTCAGAAGGATAATACTATAATGTAATAGGCCAAAATAAAAACCTTTGAAACACAACATGAAAAAGTTCACACTATAATAATAAATCTTCTGTCAATCTACCAAAAGATGTGAAGCCTGCCACAGCAATCTGCAGAACCAACACATGAGCAAGGTGAGAAAACAACACCCAGAGATGAGGCCTCAACAGAGAAACCAAGCTAACCCTTTGCATCTTTGTTCACCCTCAAGCTGCTCTGAAAGGTTCCCTTTTCAGAGCCCTCCTTCACTGTCGCTGTATTAAGATATGTCTCATATTAAAGTGTCAGCAGAAGACATTTTACACAAATCAAACTACTCATCTGCCCAAAGCAGAAGGTATTAATCCAAATGTTCTAAAGGAACTCAGGGATGAAATCACTGAGCCATTAATTGTAGAGAGTGCCTTCTCTTTTAAAATAATGCTTGTAGTATAGAAGTGGACATTGCAAATATGGATTCCAGCTTTTCAAAAGTGTCCAAGAGCAATTCAGAGAGGTACTTCAGGGCAGTAAATCTGGATGTCAGCACTAGGCAAATAGTAAAAACTATTCCAATTCTGTAATTTGACACATAGAGAAATAAGTAGAACTGTGAGAGCATCCACATGACTTTGGAGAGGGAATGCATGATTCAATGTCCTCAATTTTTGATACAATCATTGAAGATACTAAAAGGAAAATCAACCACGTAGCTACTCCAAAAATCTTTCAGAAAGATCCTCCACATGCTGAAGAAACTATATTGCTAGAGGATAATAGGATGAGAGAAGAAGTCTTCATTTGGAAGAATAATTATTCTAAAAATGGGAAACAGACTTTGATTCATTTTTCATATTGGAAAAACTCAAAGGAGTCCCACAAGGTACTTCAGTCAGTCCTATTTTAATAATTACAGAAACAGGGGCAGACAATGACAAAAGTCAGCTGGTAACACAACATCATTCAAAGGGGTAAAAGGAAGACACACGAGGAGAGACAAAGTTGGGAGTGTTTATCCTGGTGAAGAAGAGATTCAGGGGGATCTTTATTCATGTGCATAAACACCTCATGGGGGGTCTTGCAAAGAAAACTGAGCCAGACACTTCTCTGTCATGTCCAGGACAGGAGACAATGGGTACATACTGAAACACAGGAAATCCCATTTAAACTCCTTTTAACGTGGAGAGAGTCCAACACTGGCACAGGTTGCCCAGAAAGGCTTTGGATTTTCCATCCTTGGACATACTTAAAATCCAGCTAAGCATGGTCCTGGGCAACCTGCTATCACCAGGCTTTGAGCAGGGTGCTTGGACTGGATGATCTTGAAAGGTGCCTTCCACCCCCAATCATTATGTGATTCTGTGAAATTCCACTACACACTTGTGTCCTTTTCTTATACTTCATAAGTATTTGGTATGATTACCAGCAGAGACATAGGACTGTCAAGCTTAGTACTCTGTTGTGACCTATGGCCATTATCTTTTTTTTAGATTATAATTTTCAGGAAACTATTTTAAATTAAATTTTGTAAAATGTATCATTTTAAGCTGGAAGCAGTTTAAGTTGATGAAGAGCACTCAATTCAGTTAATATTTTCCAAAGCTTTCTAATTATAAAAAAAAAAAAAAAAAGGGGGGTGGGGGGGGAGGGTGCAGAATGCACAGCGCACAAACCAACACACCTTTCTTCTTGCACGGAACAGTAGACCAAATCACAAATTAATGCATAAACCTAATGTTTGCTTTCTTTCACCTCATCTGATTAGAGCCATTAAATCTGCATCATCCTTAGCTGTGCAGTTATTATCACAGAAAGCTTAGCTCGTTAAATTCAATTCTCATATTGCAAAAGCTTTCTGAGGAGTGAGTCTCCTTTTAGCATAAGTTCCACAGGATTTAAATGGCGCTTATGTTATTTGAATAATCTATTTTTTCTCCTAAAGAAGGTGCTCAGAGATGACTCATAAGGACCCAATGGCTCCTTATTCCAATTCAAAGGATACAGGGTTGAAAATTATTAATAAGGAGCTGAAAAGGACTATAATATTGCTTTGCACTAGATCACTGACTCTCACTGTACTCAAGGAGTTTATTCTCACCTTCCCTCACTCCTCATCTAATAGAAAAAAAAAAAAAGAGAAGAAAAATGAATGGCAAGGAAGGGAAAATTCTACAAGGAGATTTTCCTAAAACAATAATCTCCTAAAAAGCTTTCTCTGCATGTACAAGGTGTTTTAGAGGGTATTTATAGTAGGGATTTTCAAACCATATTCGCCAAGAGAGAATTCATCTTGGTTTATGTTTCCACTAGCTGCCTATTTTTTTAAATTATAAGAATTTTCAATCCATCTAAATGTAACAGTGCAATTCAGAACAAAGCTTGAATAATTTTTCAAATTAGAGAAGACAGCTTACCCAGCATGGATGCTACTCAAATTGACCACTAAAATCTATCAAAAACATGTGGTCTCCACTCAGAGAAACATCCCATAACCAAGCTTATATTCATAACATCTCTATTTAAACCTAAACAAAATCTGCATTTACTAATTTATAGTATTTCTGAAACATGGAAGTCACCTGTTCTTCATTCAAGTAGCAACCTTTACTCCTTCTCCTAACAAGTGTGTGGGTATTTAGAGTATTTCAAATGCTACCAGTCAAAGCCATTGGTGTTTTCTCTCTTGGGATTATTTCTATAATCAGCAGTGACAAAGAAGAGGTGGGAGATTTAAGTCATTTAATGTTTTCATTTATGCTACATCTGCTGATAACCTTTCAATCTGAAATATCTTTTTTCCTTTGAATTAATGTTTTCTTGGGAAAACATTCCCATTTTAAGTGACAGAATATGTGGATAACAGGCAAACAAAACAGACATAATATCCTTACTTCTTCTCCCAGAAGGAAATCCCAAAGCCTAAGAGGACATAGGCACCTGAAGGCACACAGAAATGGTATGTACACATTGCACTTTGCTAAGACCATTACACAGCATCCCAGTGACCATCACCAGTGCTTGAGTCTGGATTCCTTCCTGTCTCTCTGTAGCGCCAAGGTGATGACACTTCACGTCGTCTTTAAAAGAGTCAAACTAACAAAGTGTCACAGTTCAAAACCTAGTATTGATGAAACCTAATATTGAGACTAGAAAATAAAACTGGTAATTGTGCATATGGCTGAAGCTCTGATCTGAATCGACCACACCCAAGGAGAAGAGCATATGTCCCAGCTACATTTTTATCAGTTCCCTAGTCCCTCTGCTGCAGCTGCCTACAGGAACATTAATCAAGATTGACTCTGGTGGGGCTTCTGATCATTTTAACAACTTGATTGTGAGCAATCAGATCCAGATTACCAACTCTTTCAATGCACAGTTGGTGATGAGTGCTATAAATTTTTAAGTGGAATGAAATTTATAAACTAAATAGTTTAAAAAGCACTTTTAGCATGTCAAAATGTTGTCAAGTTTTTTGTAAAAGACAGCGATGTCTCCTTCCACATAGTTATTTTCTTGTCTCTTACTGCTCCTAGGCCTTCCTTCTCTCTATGCCACCCCTGCAAAAACAGAGACTGAACATGCCCATCCAACAGAGCAGTTGCTTTCCTTTCTTTAGGAAAACTACTAGAAAATTGTTTACAGTGAAATCTGTTCGGCCAAGGAGAAAAGAGGCAGAAAGGTACTTTTGGTCAAAACAGATAAGATGGGGGATACAAAGAGAAAACAAATTAATAGACATGGCTATCATTTCCCAGCAGTGTACTGGCTGCAGCCAGGGTCACCTGGGGTTAAGCAGAGCAAACATCACAACCTCTTAGATTAAAGAGCCCTTTTCCTTCTTTTGTTAAACTAAAAAAAAAAAATGAACTCCGCAAATCTCACAGCACACCATCTTCACCAGCTTTCAAATCTCCCTTTGACTCTCTTCAACTTCTCTTTGTGCATTTGAACCTATGGACAGGAGTCTGATGTATTTCAGCATCTCTCACACAGCAACATGTGCAGAAAGCAAGATATTGTTCTTCTCCCTGCTCACAAGTGTGGTTTACACAAAGTCTGTAACTACTCAAAACACAACCATGGAGGTCACCACTCTGATCTAATAACATTCTATTAAGCTGAACTGGATTTTAATGGGCCAACTTAAAGCTTTTCTGTCAGTTCAGTTCTTATAACTCTGTTAGTTCTTTTTTTTGTCATCAATAACTACATTCAGCAATGTCTGTATTTACTGCCAAATAAGTGGTAAAAATGTTGACTAGAAGCAAGTTGATATTGACCATTACTAAACTCCAGGCAGTTATGATCACTCACACAGTGTTAATTCATTTCATTTTAAGGACCTGTGTATTAAGTAGTTCTTAATATATTCAATCTGTGTCTTATTGATACTACATAGCACTTTTTTTTTCTTTTTCCCCTCAAATAGAAAATAAATATTAGGAAATTTCAATTTTAAAATACTGTAAACTTTCAGAATATGATACAGAAAAGAATCACTGAAGCAGAGTATATCAGTTCAAAAACTCCTACACTAATTTCCAAAGAAAAAGGCTTAAGCAGAATTTTGGTAAATATGTGGAAAAACAAAGTGGAAATAAACCAAACTGATTCAACTTCTACATTTCTTTTTCATTATAATTCTTGTTCTATTGCGTACACAAAACAGCTGCCATCCTCACCAGATGCCAAGAAAGCTGAGTAACTAAAATACAAAACACAGTGAATAGTGTATTTTCTTTGTTTATGAACCATGTTTTTTCAAGGACATCGCACCATTTAATTTTGAAGTTTATCATAATTTTGGATAACTCCTGTTCCGAGTATTCAGCTGTAAAACTTTTAGGACCAGCATGCACATAGAAAGTTTTGAACATCTGTCCTCTGAAAAATAGGTTGGTTACCTGTGATGACTTATCTTTTATGGAAATACTGAGTAAATTTATTTAGCATGTTAAGAAACACAGCAATCAAGTTAATGCCTATTTGCACTGAATGGAGCCCTGATAACAGCCTTGGTGAGCTTTACAAGACCCCTTAACAGCACAGCCTAATTTCAGCAATTCCTTCGTCTGGGTGACTGATTCTAAAAGTGTATGAGAGCAGCAGATGCCCTGGCCAAGTGTGCATCCTACTACTGACCAAATTCTGAGCAGTGGCCCCAGAGAGCTGAAGGCAATCAGGTCTCTCATGCTTATATTTTTATGTTCATATCTTTAAGCAGAAGTGGGACTGATCCATGTTCTTGTTTGCAATATGGAGATAAGCCAGGTGTTGTAAGCACACTAACAGGCAGAAACTATTGCCTTTCTGCAACCAGCTGTCTCACTGCCATTCAGCTGCACAGGCAGGATAGAGTTAAGTTTTATGGGGAAGAAGGAGTCCATTCAATACTGGGACTCTTGCTATTTGCTATCAAACGCAGAAGGAAACAAGAAGCTAAGAATCTACTCCAGAGCCACTTGGTTTCCAGTGTGCCTCCCCAAAATCTTCCACCATCACACTAAGTGACAAAATGAGTGATAAACGATGAGGCTCAAAGGTCCTTGCTTGTGACAGAGCAAAGAATAGGTCAGGAAGCTGAGAACAAATGGCTGAAGTGACTTCATTCTAACATATCAGTTCACTTTGTTGTCCAAACGAACACAATCATCATCAGAAGCATGAATGAAGCCTTTCAAACCTACAGTTTTTACTCAGAATACTCTAACCTGTATATGATCAACACTGCCTTCCTCCCAGCCTTCCAACCCAAGATAAGATCATCCAATTTCTACCTGGATGGAAATGGTTTATGATGAAAAAACCAAAAATGCTGTGCAAACTGTCAAGATGAGAAAATTCCTGTTGTTGAGCTCAAGATTAACCCCTTTTCTGCTGCAGGACTTTATCTGTTGAACAGATACTCCAGTCATGAAGGGAAGGCCTCCTCAGAGGCTACCAAGCAAACAGAAAAAGAATGGTAACAGATTGTTACTATTTCTATAATAGATAACATTGTACATTTGCTCTAAAAAAATCCACAATTGGTACAAACTGCAGCTGGAATTTATTGTTAGTTGTAGGACTGGACTTGTAATCTGTGCAAATGATTGCAGCTCCACTTATTCCAAAAACACTAGCACTCTTTACACTAATTAAACCAATTTATTGTCCTGTCCCACAATAGGGCACATGTATTTTGGCCTTAAAGTACAGTTTGTTTTCAGGGAGAGAAGTTGGAGGGCCATGCAGGTTAGCACATTCCCAAGGGTGACACTGCACAGGTCATTTCTTCTGGAGTGACTGTTTTCTGGTAGTGAAATCACTCTCTTAACTTGCTGACAGGGAAATCCAGCTCCCAGCAATCATGGCAGCAACAACAGCTGCTACATCTCATGGGAATTTTACAGAGAGGGTGCAAAGGAAAATTAAATAATGGATATGCAGCACTCCATGGAGCAGAATGAAAAATGGGAGAGACCCTGTCTGGTCTAGGCTCTGCTTCAGTGTCATCTCAACACTTGCTTTGTAATGCGTATCGCACAGTAATTCACTTTGCTTCACCACCTGCGAGAGAGCAGACTAGAGCCTCTTCACAAAAACCATTCCAGTTAACAAGTCAGAATTTAAATAGAGATCCAAAAGAGGACAGAACCATAAAAGATAAAAGCTCTGATCATTCATTCTTTAATTTCTCACCCAACAAAACACTATGGCAAAATAGCACATTCAAGGGAACAACCATCAACAGAACAAATGCAATTTGACTCCCTTTTGTTTCTCATCCCCGGTTTTCAATGTTCTCATGGCAGAGACTGTGAATTGCGGCAAATCCATTAGCTCCTCATAGATTTTTGGTGTGGCTATGGTATATTCTGATTTTCAGAGCTAATGCTGAATTTGATTCCATGTCCTTTGCATTGTTTCCAGTTAACCTGTATCCATCACATACTCCACAAAATAATCCAGTTCTGATGGGACGATGCCAAGAGACAAGAAACCGTGCCTCTTACAACTTCTAAGTTCATGATCCCTTTTTTAAGCAATCAGCAGTTTTTACTCCAATTGCCTACATTTTACCCTTGAAACCCCATCAATCAAGGACAAACACGCAAAGAAGTATAGCTAAAATGACTCTAAATTGTCTAAAACTGTGTGAATCCAATGGCAGCAAAAACTGTTGTGTGAGGTCCACTCCTTGAATAAGACTTTAGCATTACCCACTTCCCAGGATTAGTACATTAATTCTTGCCCTCAAAAACCCTGCTTTGCACATTTCAATACTCTCACTTAAAACACTCTTCTAAGTGAAGGTTCATTTTTAAAAGGAACATAATTCTCCTTCTCTCAACAAAATTAATCGTCTTAATGTTTATGGTCACAGTGTCGTTTACCTGTGGTAGACAAATCTTCAAAAGGGAAAAAAAACAAAACACCCACAACTTTTACCTCTCATTCAGTCTGATTAATGCTTTATTTAGAAGAGCCCATGTTACAACCATTTATAGCACATCCTGCTTAATTACCTGGGAGTTGCTCCACAACAAACTACAATTCTCTAACTAGAAACAATAGGCTTGGCTTTGGTGCACAGATTACAGCAGCTGCAGCCAAGAGATGACATAAATTATGTACCAGCAACTAAATCAAAACCCATCAAAAATTCATGCTGCATAAGAAAAGTGAGGACAAAAGTTAATGCTGGCATCCCCACTCTTCTTACACTGAGAAATTCAAAGCAGACAAAACCAATGTTATCTTTTTCAAGAGGTGATGAAGTGACTTGGGTGCTTAAGTAATTTTTAGAAAACTGAATTTCCACCTGTAATTATTTTGGCACACTATTTTTCATATTCAGATAAATAAGGTAAGTATTCTAAACTATTCACCTAAGCACAGGGTGACTTATGTGAGGAGAGCAGCAGAGAGGGACTCCCAGAAGGCAGATTATCCCACTTCTACAAATGGGATAAAATAATTTTGTGTCACTCTTCAGAAGAGAAAGATCAGCAACCTGGAGAGAGTCCAGTGGAGGGTTACTAAAACTGAGAGGGAAACAGAGCACATGACAGACAGGGAATAGCTGAGGGAGCTGGGTTTGGTTGGTTTGGGAAGCCAAGATAATGGGGTATCTGATATCAGTCTTCCAGTACCTAAAAGAAGGTTATAAATTAGACAGGACCAGGGCACACAGTGAAAAGAAGATAGATGGCAAGCACAAGCTCCAAGATGGGAAATGCCATTTGACAAACTTTCACAGCGACAGCAAAAAAGCATGGGCAGAGATTGCCCAGCGAAGCTGCGGGATCTCGATCTTGGAAGATTTTCAGAACTGGACAGGATGAGGCCACGAGTGACCTGATTAACATCTGAAGTGAGTTCTGCTTCGAGCAGGGATTGTACTTAATTACCACCAGAGCTCCCTTGCAACCAAAATTATTACCTAAGTGTATGAAATACAGAAAAAACTGCCCAGAAAAGCAGACATCTAAATGGACAACTGGGAATTGGAAAACTCATGTCCTATTCCCAGCCCTACAAAACCTGCTAAAGAAAAAAGAAATAATACTGTTTATTGTATTAATATCAATGTGTATCAATTCCCAAGATGAAATCTCAACAAGTTTTCTAAAAACTCAACCACTTGGAAATACAAAGACCAAGACTTCTAGTTAAAGTGGAAATCAGAAGAAAAACAAGTACTCATATGTACTTATTGAAGTACTTTACAAATGTTAATGTGCCCTTTTAAGGAGCGACACCCAGCTGTAAGTGTGAAGTTTCTGGAAAACAATTCTGCATTTCTCTTACATTAAAAGGCATACCTGATGTGTATTTAAGGAAGAACTCAAGCTCTCCTATCAAGATAGTGCTGAGATAGGCACAAGGTGAGGGTGCTTTATGCAGCATATTTGTAACATGCTTTTCTGATTGTTAAATAATTAACTTTCTGTCCTGCTTTAATTTTATTTAAATGTGCTTCTTGGACATGTTCCACTCTGGAAAACCGATAGATTCATATTTTCACCTGAGGCCATATGGAAAATTGAAGCATGAAAGTTTTCACTCTGAGCTGCTACCCTTTTCCAGAAAGTGCTGTCCTCTCACAGTACAGGAGACTATTATCCCAATGCATCCTTCCTCTTAGCACAGAGAAGTCTGAACTAAGATAAGAATTGCACCAAAATAGCACCAAGAGTTTAAGTATCATGCACCTGAAATCATCATACATAGAAAACTCCATCATGTGTATATTTTGCTTCCAGCTAATTTTAACTGAGGCTAAAAAGTAAAATATTGCTGTATTTCTAATTTGACATGTCAGGCTGAAGAAAAAGCAAACTAAAAACTTTTGAAACCTGAGAGACCAGTATGAGCAGAGACACTGCCTAGGGTAAAGAGAGAGAAATACCAAACTTTAGTCAGTGTACTTCAGAATTTCTTTATGAATCACATTTTTCCATATACACTCTATTCCAAAGAGACATTACAAAATTAAGGAGTGGACAGCATATGGTAAAAATTAAGATAAACCAGTGATAAGTCCCCAAATTCTTGGAAGAGAGTAAAATTTAAAGTAATTTTCTGTCCCATGTGTTAATATTTTATGTTGAAGCCTTCACAACAGCGATCCTAAGAACAGATCAGCATTACAGAAAACTATCTGAATTGTACAGAAACCACAACTTTACATCTTCTTCCAGCCAGAAAGGAAAGCTTGAGAGGCTGGATATCAAAAGGTTGAATTACGTTGATGCTTTTCAGCTGAACTGCTAGTCTTTTTGATATCAAGAAAGCACACTTAACCGCTTTACTTGTTTGTCTGGCTTTTGCCCAGAGGCATCTGTATTTGAGTGATACTGCAGTGTCTTTTTATCAAGGGGCATAACTCGAACTGTATGCACCCTCTTCAAGAAAAACTATCTATTCATTTGGCAAAGAAAGTACATATCAGATCTGGAAAAAAACCCAAAAAAACTAATACAGACTGGTGTTTTTCAACAAACAGGCAATAACAGATATTTCCTCCTCTCTCAGACTGAAATTACAATTTCAGATCCTGTGATACAAAATTGGGGTCAAATGCACTCACAGGTCATATAAATATCTACATTCTGTCAAAGCAACTATGGGAGAAAATCTCAGCTGTCAGAAGGACATCAGTTTTGGAACAGCTTCAAAAGCCAGCCTTGGAACTGACATGTTAGGCAAAAATTCACCTCATCCAAATAGCAGCTTCTTTCAAGACCTGTCTGGACATCTTTCTGAGTGATCTGCCCTAGTTTTTTGGTCCTGCTCTGGCAAGGGGGTTGGACTCTATGACCTTCAGAGATTCCTTTCAACCCCTAATGTTCTGTGATTCTGTGATTCGCTAGTCTGATTATGGAGAAGCCAGGCCTGGAAGAGAGAAATCCAGTGCTATGAAAGAAGTGTGTCTAGGGACAGGGGTTTTAATAGGAGGCCACTAGGAGAGAAATTAAGCCGAAAGGGAAAGAGGAGAAGCAGAAGAAGGAAGGGACAAAACCAAATACCATATGAAAACAAAACAAACCCTGAAAAAGTAGCTGAAACTGAGTTTCAGTTGACTGACTAGTTATCTGTTCAGTGAGAGGTTGCAGAGAGGAGAAAGTCTCAACTAACCTTCCGTATTTCATAATGGCAAGCACGTCAAGACATTTAAATCTTACTGTAAACTGGGTTTAATTTTTGTAAACTACCCACACTCCCAAATTCTTCAACACATCATACGGTATTTACATTTCAAAAACTGGCCTATATGGAGTTCTCAATTGTCCAAATCCCTACCAGAGTAAAGCAGAAAAAGTTGCCTAGCAATACAAAGTTCATAATTAATAAGTTATGTGGGAAATACTGCCTTTGTTAAATTCACACTGAAAACTATCTTCCATTCTTCAGAGATAATGAGAGTATAAAACATTAACACTACATTTTTCTATACCATTCTGCATAATTAAATATGCAGCTGTTCATTCATTCAGCCCGAACAACCAAATTAATTTGCAATCAGCTCACAGGGGATGCCACAGAGCAGATCACACATACTACAGAAGCAAGTGAAGCTGCTGGCATGCCACATGCCACATCAGTGACACAAGGTGCCCGACACTAAGAGAAGCAACAGGGGTTGCAAACCAGCATTTTCAAAATAGCAGCTGGGAAAGGCACTTTGTCATTAACTGCCTTGCAGTGAAACTACAAGTAAGTGTTTTCAGATGGGTCTCATAGGATATCAGTGTTCTCTGATGGTCTCCTGTCCTTCTCAGGCTCAAGCCAAAAACTTTAGGAAACAAACATTAAACATCTCTAAATGTTACAGCTCTTTCATATTATTTGTATTAATGCAGCATTAGACCCCTAACACTTATGTGGTCCCAGTGCACCTTTACAATCAGTTCTCCAAATTATTTATATTCCAAAGAAACAAACTGGGCAAAGACTAAGCAGAGGAAAGCACAGGAACAGCAGGTTCTACAAACAAGGTCACACAGTAGGCTGAAGGTGGAGCCAGCAGCATCACTAGTTCCCAAGTGTAATTTCATATCTACTTTACCAGATGCTCTGCTAAGCCATGACTTTGGCCTTTTCAGTTTTTAAAAATAATAATAAAAACCTATTCAGATTTTTATACCTCATTCATCATCATAAAAACACAATGACCAATGAAACTGCTTTGATTGTGGTTTCTTATTTACTCCACTTTGCAGAGTGGCAAAAGAAACACTGCTTAATATATAGACAGTGACATTCCATCTGCCCCTAGGTTACAGGCCCTACAGCTCCCTGCTGTACTGGCCTGCTGACAGTGGGAGGTAATGGATGACAATGCAGCAAAGTATTTCTGATTAGCTAAAAACTGATGGCTCAACTGTTTTTGTACAAATTTAGTACAGAGGAATCATGCCACAATAAAAGCTCTGAGATTGCAATTCTCAGTTTGATCATACAGAAAGTGGATCATGGGCAGTGCCAATGCAAGCTTCCCTATTTTATGCTGGGGGGGGTGGGGGGCAAAACCAACACACACACAATTACAAACCCCACAGATGACTAATGCATAGAAGGACATTGTTTCTTTACTCCTCCTTCTAAGCTTGTCTGCTGAGGCTAGCAAGAAAGATTATTATTTCTTGTAGGGAGGCCTAGACAGTAAGATACCATGACAGATCTGAGGAAATGCCAGCAAAGTGGCTTTTCTGAACTTCCTACTGCTACCGACCCAAATGGGTTTGGGGTAGCAAAGGCTGCTTATTCTATTATGGTCATTCTTAGCCAAAAGGAAACCACTTAAAACATAAATCTGTGGTACAGTTCCCACAAAATCTGTGCCTATAAAAAAAATGTTTATTACACTAGTTCCAGTTAAAGCAATCAGAAATTCTATGACTTAGGTTCAAGTTACTCAAAAGATGAAACAGGATTCTTATACCATTTTAAATAAATGGCTGATCCTTCTTAGTAAAGTGACTGACAAATAATGAGTTATATGTCACAATTACAGAATCATCAAGGTTGGAAAAGACCTTCAAGATCATAAAGTTATTTAACTACATTTTCAGGAAGAGGATTAAAGAAAAATATTTATGAGGAAAGGCTCAGAGCTGGGACTCTTTAGCCTGAAAAAGAGAAGGCTGAGGGGAGACCTCAATATACGTATCAGTATCTAAAGGGTGGGTGCAAAGGAGACTCTTGAAGAACCAGACTTTTCAGTAGATCCCAGTGACAGAACAAGGGGCAATGGGCACAAGTTGGAACAGAGAAAGTTCCATTTAAATATGAGGAGAAACTTCTTTAGGGTGAGGGTGCCAGGGCACTGGAACAGGCTGCCCAGGGTGGTTGGGGAGTCCCCTGTTCTGGAGATATTCAAGACTTGCCTGGATGCAGCCCTGAGTAATGTGCTCTAGGGAACCCTGCTTTAGCAGGGGAGTTGGACTGGATGATCTCTAGAGGTCCCTTCCAACCCTGACAATTCTGTGATTAAAAATCATCAACCTGTGAAGTAGTAAAATCCACACACTCCAAGAGGTATTTAACATGCCCAACATACATGCTGCAACCAGGTCAAATAAACACAAGTGTCCCTTTGCCTAATTATATAAATCACAGCTTTCCAGCAGGATCTTAATCCATAAGTCATATTCTTTGTGTATTTACAAATTAGTTTAGAAACATGTAACCATTTGAAATCAGTATCACAGGTCTGAGCTGTTGAAGGCTTGAAAGTGTAGTTATGACACAGCACTCTCATCTTAGAGCAACAGATATCCAGTAAAGAATTTTGGATAGACTACTTTGGTAGCTTTTACTTGCTTATGAGAATTTTTTTCTCAGTTCAGACCTTCACACATACAAGACATTTTTAAATGATATACAATAACCTCCTTAAGCTAAGTTCTGTGCCCTGAAGCCACTTAAAAGACCTCTCTTTCAGAGGCGACTACAGGTCTACTCAAGAGTATGGTTCCCAGCATCCACAACCAAAGCTCATTCCTTTATTGAATGGCCAAAAAGCTACTGCCAAAACACATGATGGGATGAGTATAGCACCATGGTAACAGCAAGGTTATTGCCAATGTGATGGGTCTTGGTCTTAGGAAAAACTATGGTGGGTCATGTGTCCATCAGAGCACACACTACAGAAGCACACTGCAACACTGGCACCCTTTACATCCTTACATCAATACCACTGCCTGTTAAAAACATCGACAGCCATCTCTTCAATGTCTTGCACATTCAAAGATTTGTCAAGGCATGTTCATTTCCTTTCTCTTTTACATATTTATCTTACCTGACACCCATAATAAACCATTGCTGATAGAAAGTGAATGTAGTGGATTTCAACTTAAGTATGGATTTACAGCTAATTTTAAATGCCTAGAATAAATTTAAAACAGAGGCTTTCCTGCACAATTCAACTCATAATGATGCATGGTAGAGAGTTAGCAAGACAGAAATTGTGGCAAAGATAATACAAATCTTTGTAATGCTATTAGGTGAATATAGAAATATGATCAAACAGAACATAAAAATCTGTTGTTCAATAAGATAAATAAAACTTTAATTTCAGGACTGCCTTTTCAACAGTACTGCCCAAAACCTTTTCACAGTGGAACAGGTGTAAATAAGGATATAATAGGAGAACAGGTATAATTGAGGGCAGACTATTTTGATGGCAAAACCCGCATTACTCAGGATAATGCATTAGTCAGAGAAAGCACAACTAGACATTAGATCCCAAGCTGAATTTACTGTGCTAATAATTAGAAAGCCATTTCTTTTTTTTTTTTTTTTGTTTTTACTCAAAAAGAGAGAAAATTTGATATGGAAATCACAGCCTCCATAACTCCATCCCTTGGGGCCATTTCTACAAAGTCACTTTTCAAAGGAGAACCACAGTATAAGACCATCTGGAAGCACAAGTTGCTGCAGAATACAGTTGCTTAGTTATTAAGCAGCAGTTCACACCAAGAAAGAATTTCACTGGGGCACCAGAATCTATACTGGGGTTTTTTTGTTTGCTTTTTAATTAATTTCAGGAAACAATTCCAAGACTTCAGAAACAAATGTCCATGCTCATTTTCTTGCACTCTGTAAGCCACACAGGGTCTGGAAATTTTACTTTCCTGAGTGGCATGTTGTTCACTGCATCTGCCATAAAAGAATCTCCTGCTCTTCGTAGCCGGGTTTTAACCTTAGTGTAGGCATGCACCTTCTTGTACATGCCCAAAGCACCACGTGGTCCCCGTACATTGATTACTACTGACGGCCAGTGGACTTGTACAACTGGGTCTTGATCTGCATACAAGGGAGGCTTTTTGTGGGTGCAGACAGAAACAGCTGTGCCACTAGACAGAGGATTTTCCTGACTCCCTGAGATTTGCCAAGTATCATGTTGTCTGCGACGCTCACCCAGATGGCCTCAACTCCAGCTGCCCAGCCACTGACCTGGTACTCAGCCTCCTCACACAGCACTGCCACTTATCCCCCACTTTGGGCTGCATTTCACAGAATCACAGAATTGTCACGGTTGGAAAAGTCCTCTAAGATCACAGCATTTGGTGCAAGGAGTCCACTATGTTCAGCTGGGATATCCAACCATTTTCAAGCAGGCAGTCTGTTTCTTCATTTAGCAGTTCATTATTGACAACATGGGGCAAAATATCCTAACATGTCTAAAAATGGGCCTATTTGGGGTTCAGTGTGCAATGCTGAGATGAGTTAACAGTGCATTTAACATCAAATAATTCCATTTATTGTGCTGTAGTGAAGCAATAACAACATGGTGATGCCATTGGGAACAATGGCAATTACACAGCAAGTCACTTTAGCACTACCATATCATTACAGCTTGATAACATGCAATCAAAACTTTATTAGCAATCATCAGCAGCATCTATTATTCACTGCTTAGATCAAGCAAATAAGAGGAAGGCTGCATGCATACCAGAAAAAAGACTCTGAGCCAGTCTAAGGACAAGTTGGAAGCCAATTTTATGGCTATAAAGTGTTAAATCATTGCATAACTTTCAGAAAAAAAGTCCCCATCTCAGTTGTCTCATGTATAAAATTGAATAATAAGAACAACAACATTTCCAAGAGACATTGTTAGGATTCATTAACTCCAGTATTAGCATTCATTTCCTAGTGGCTACCAAGTCAAAGTTCAAGTATTTCATTTTAAGATTCAAGTACATGCATCTAAAGTTGAAGGCATGCAACATACACAAGCAGATACCTGGGGGTGTAAAATATATTTATATAATATATATATTTGTATAATATACATTTAAGCACAAAGTGGTCCATAAAGCATACAAAAATACATACTCAAGTATCTAGCATTCTAAATGGTCTAGCTACACCTCATTGTAACCAGACATGGCTGCTACTTGTAACAACTTCAGATGTTTTAATTATTCAGCACCATTTTCCCAGTTTATTCAACAATGAAAAGATTCTAAAGTACCTAAAAATTAGGCCTGTAACCTGACCTGGGCAAACAAGCATAAGTTACCTAAACAAATTAACAATGATCATGCTCTGCAGAGACACAATTCCATCACCCAGATCCACTTCCCATAAATAAATAAATCTTTGCATAAAGCCCCTTCCCACAGGCACGTAGCTCCAACTGCTGTTTTCTCCACCATTTGCATTACTCTTAAAAGTCTGATTGCAACTCTAAGGTGAGTAAGAACAAATAAGTACCTCTGGACCACCAGGTCATCCTGCCCTTCTCATTCCCTGTTCCACTAAGCAAGGAAAAAAGAACAATTCTTTTGAGTGACAGGAGAAAAAGAAAGAGATGACAAGTGTTTTAGAGGAAAAAAAGAAAGCTGTTGTTTCAAAAAACAGAAGAACCAATAAATACCAAGCTAGGACAATATTTACTGATTGGCAAGATAAGAGTGGGAGATTAACAGCATTAAAAAAACTAACCTGGTTGGAATTGATCATGTTATGAAACAAGTTAATTTTCACCTAGAGACTTAGAGAATATCAAGTGCCTGATAGGATCCAGCTGGGCAAGATAGGAAGAAGAAAAACATTGGACTAATTCAGAAAATAAGGGGACAGAAGCCATTCCTAGTAGGGCACAAAAACCTCACAAAAATTAATGGGTTTGTCTGCTGAAAAAAAACCCCTGTGTAGCATTTTTCACACCTCTTTTATTGTATATTTGTTTTGATGCAAATGAGAGGAATTCAAAAGAGAATCAAACAAAAAAGTTTAAAAATACATACATTGTGCATTCTGGGCAGGCTGCCAGTGGGAGTGCAACACCCCAGCTCCATCAGCAAACATGGAGCTTCTACAACTTACATCCCACCGTTTTACACAGAGGAAAACAGAAGTTCCCTGACTTCACAGACAGCTTCATTCAGTATTTATTTGTATTTTATTTAGCACAAATAATGAACCACATCTCAACAGAGAGAGGCACTATTTGCTATTTTTGCACCAGTTAGTCCCATCTGTCCTTTTCAAGATCGCCGCACTTTGTAAGTCCCCCAGTCTGACACCGCGTGTGCCGCTTTTAAGCCGCAGTGGGCAAAGGAAGGAGGCAAGTCCAGAGCAGAACGTACCTATGGGTGGATCAGCTACCACTCCTGGCCCAAGTGCAAATCTAAGCACTTATCTTCTTTCAGCTTTTCCATTGTAGTTTTATAAACAACCAAAGCATCTGGTACATCTATTACTTGTAAGTAAAAGGGCCTGATTTTCCTGTGATGCACACTAACAACAGTTTTATTTGAATGCAGCTCACACAAGTTCTTCTTTACACCAGCTGTCAGCAAGGTCTGAGTGACCTTGTTTAAAGTGTTTATGTTCTCAAAAGAAAGCAACATTAGCTGAAGCCTGTTTTATGTTTAATTTGAAAGAGCAGAGAGTTTATTTTGAAAAGTCCAACTGCATAAGTTTAAAAGACTTCTATGTTAGATTAAACTGAAGTATGGATAGCAAAATTTGAAACACATCACATATTTTTTCTAGGCCAGAGGCACATGACAAGAAAGCAACAATGTGTGCTTACGCAGTTATGGGAGCATCCAAATCACCATTTGGTAGTCATCTTTGCACAAGATGTTGGACAAAAAACAGAAACAAATGTTCAGTTAATTTCCTATCTTGTAAGTTTAAAGGATAATTACAAATGAATCATCATAGCCCTAAAAAGGCCAGTCCTCAGCCAGTACTATGCAGTCTCTATTTAATCATACTTTCTTTCCTGTACACCCCCTTTTTTAAGCCTAGAAGATTCTTTTTTATTTAAATCACCCTTGTGTCACGTGGCCAGTATTGCCTCTGGCCAGACAGTACTACTCAGCCACTTTTATGACAAGGTATTGCAAAGATACGCCATCACTAGGAGAAATCCCATAAGGCTCAAAACAAGGAACAAGGCTGGTGTGCAGCATGTCCTGCTCCCTATTCCCTTGCCCTCTCCTTTTCTTTGATTGTCTCTATAACATTTCTTACTCACATAGATGAAGGCTGGGTTCCCATATAAGCTCTTGGGACAGTATAAAGTTAACAAATTCCTAAACCACAAGGTATTAGTTAACACATTTGTTTCTACACCTGAAACTTATGGGTTGGACAAGAAATTCCCGTGGACTCCTGATGTTAGTCTCCAGACATTTATAACAACTACTTAGATATCCTAGCAGTATATTTCAAGAATATTTCTACTGCTACAGATAACCCAGCAAAAATAGCATAACAAGCATTGGTATCATAGTTTTTTAAGACAATGAAATACTTTAACTTATTAAGTATACATAATGGGTCTAGCAAAATATTTGTGGTGGGAGATTTATACAGACACACAGAACATTAGAGCACACGAATCCTATCTAGCAAAAAAAAAAATAAACACATCAGCAGATAACCAGATTTTAGGCATCTGGATAGGAGCTCTCATTCAATAATGAAGCACTTAAATGAGATAACTTCAAATAGGTTAACGTGTTATTCTGTACTCTTTCAGGTGCATACACTTCTGCAAACTAGGTACCTGTTAACAATTTACCTTGAAAAAACAAGACATCTCAACACACCAACAGGACAGAAAAATTATAGTAATACATTTCCTCTAGGCAAGCTTATAACATATACACTTGTGAAGAAAGCGAATGTGTTGGGAAAATATTAATCTTGGTCTATGACATTGAACTACTGTAATATAGGCTGACTCTAGCCTTGGCTTTGTGGCAATACACAACTGAGTACATAATTTGCGCTCACACAAACAAGTATATTGATATCCTAATTGACAAATAATACAGAAAGAAGAATCAATTTAGAAATCTTATTTTAATTACTACATGTTCCCAGTTTCATAAGACACAATACAACTTGCACTGGTTATATTTCATCCAGACAATCATGACTCCTTCCAAATCAGCATTATTTACTAACCTCAATAGAGTACCCAAGAGCAGCAAGAGCTCCAGACATATGTCAACATAATATGTATTCCAAAGTTTAAGTAACTTTGATACAAAACTTCTACAAAAAGGAAAATAAATGGCACCTTGTTAAGCAGCATCAGGAAGGTACCTCATACTGTCATAATAATATGTACTGTTAAAACTCATTTCAAGGTTTGTCTTATTGAACAGCAGCTCATTTCAGAAAGAAGATGAAAAGCTGAAGAGAATCTGGATAACAAGTCAGCTACCAACTCAACTCAGCAGCAGTTCAGAAATGGAAAAGAGACAGATACATTCTGAGAAATGTGGAAAAGTTACAGGAAAAGCAAAGAACTTACCTCCACAAAGAGCTCTCCAGCACTTTACCCATGTCTGTATGATAATACTTGGTAAGGATCAGGATCACCTAAAAAGAAAACAAGAATAAATACATTATTATATGTAAACTGATATGAGAAACAGAAGTAGATTATGGACAGCATTACCCTGGTGAATGCAAAGCTAAGGCTCCAGACAAAACTGGTTTGTTTGGCTTTTTCTTTTCTCTTTCTAAGAAAAGTGATGTCAACATTTGAAGTCTTCTGCAAACCTAGTGACTTGGTGAAAAATTGCCCATTTCACATAGCAGTGTAGTTGGAATAGTCACATAAATCCCCCTACCACATGACAGCCCACAAGCAGTTTGTATGACTTTCTCAGCAGG
>NW_009954194.1:5079500-5101142 GCF_000747805.2 Chaetura pelagica | reverse complement strand
GCAGGAAGAACCAATCTGATGCTAGTTTAACTCTACAACTCTCTTGGATGTCTACAGACACTATTTTTATTTCTTTTTAATTCAAAGTGTTAAACAATGGTGATTAACTCTGATTAACGAGATAACAAATTCAAGCAGAAAATGAGCTCTGGTCCCCTCCCCAATATCAGATAAGCACTTTTCATGTCTGCCATTTTTTATTCCTAAAAGTATCACTATTTTTCCTTCAAAAATCATCTCTGTGCTCTGTAAGTTACTCATCTATGTCACCAACAGCCAACAAAATGCACAAATTTCACCCATTAAACATCTTCAAGTTATGAAGAGAAGAGTCAGCAAGGAACACTTCAATTCACTCAACATCTGACAAATTCACTGGTCAAACAACATAAAGCACTAGTCCATGATTGGTATATTAAGCTGAACGCTATGTTTTATATTTAGATCATTCCAACCAGATTTCTTTAACTTGCTGCCAGTCCATATTAGTGGTTCCCATAGCAACCCCATAGAGGGATAATGGGAAAAACCTCTGGTTCCTTGCACAGCTGTTGGCTTTCTTTAATGCAGGGTCAACGTCAGTCTCCAACAGTTTGAAGCATGCTGTTATTTAGCCGGCACTTCCTCTGCTCCTGATCACCAGATGAAATCTCCAGCAAAGAGAAACTGTAGGCATTCACTTTGATTAGTCACATAATTAATATGCTGATGAGATATTTATGTTCTGTATGTCTCTGTATGCTGGAGCCTGTGAGAGAACAGAACTCCAGACCACTGGGGTTAGGTACATGGCATTTTGGAAATAACACAACATTTTGCAAAAATGAACTATAATACCAGTCTCACTCAGGGTTATCTAAACCTAATAAATTCACAACACATATTGCTGGATGTATATTGATGTAAGTAAAAGTAGAACCAATCCATAATTCACAAATAGTATTAATCTCTCCTCTCTGAAGAGTCCTCTAAAGAGTCACAATCTACCAGAGCACTTTGTTGGAATTTAATGATTTATAAAAATACAGGCTTGTTTTAAAATAAAGCAAGCAAGGAAAAAGAAAAACAACAACAACAACAAAACCCACCAACAACCAAACAACCCAAAACAAAACAGGTTGCTACAAGACTTAGAAAGCCAAGAGAGAGAGCCATTTCCCAAAGGAGAGAGTATCTATTGATGAGATTCCTGGATACAACCCAAGCACAGTCCATCAGGTGAACTACTTATTCTATTGTCAGAGTCTTAACTTCAGCTTTCTGCTGGTGTTTGCAATTAATGAGAAAAAGAAAAAAACTTCACTACTAGGACCATCTATTTGCTTCAATTATTAAGGATCTGAGTCATAGCTCTGAGAAACAGATGTCAGTATTTCCCAATCTGACTGGAAAATTTATTTAAGCATTAAAATACCTTATTTTGCATTTCAGAATTAGGGAGGATGACTTAGTGGGAAATAAAAAGCCATAGTGAGACATCTTTTAATTACTAAAACTGTTAGAAGATTCCTGTCACAACCTAAGTATGAGGCTGCCAGGGGGCTGACCACTATTTCAACTATGCCAGTAGATTTAATCCCAATATCTGGAAAATGTAGGTCAGCTATTTAACAGACTTTGCAGCATTGTCTTCTGGATTGTGAGCATCTTTTTCAGGCCAAACAGTGATCCTTCTAACTAGACTGGTGTTTTTTCTCAATTAATAAACACATCCAAAGCACAGAAGGAATAATTTCATCATTAAAACTGTAAAGGTCTTCAAGTATTCTGGATTCTGTGTATCATTTGTAAGGCCTGAGCCCTGTTTCACTGATTTCATTTCAATGGAACTCCATAACTACAACCATTTTGCAGGCTGGGTAGAAGCCAATGGTTCATATACATGACTGTCCTTGTGAAAGCACTTGGCTGGCCTGTAGATGGAGAGAGGTCTGAAGCACAACCAACTAAGCAATAATCAAGTGTATGATTCTTAACCAGCTCATACTACTATCAGTCATGGACAGCTGAAATAAATTTAGCTTTTTTGTGTTATTATTGTATAGCTAAAATAAACATAGGTGATGAAGGGGGATAAGATTCACTATATTCTTTATTTAAAGATGGATTTAAGGTTACCTAGAGATCTCCTAGTCCATTCAGTTTCCTGTTTTACGAGGAGCCGGCCAGTACTTCTCCATACAGGCCAAGGTATAGAAAAAAAAATACCATGGGATTCCAAAAGGCATAGGCAATGTGCATTGGAAGACTTCAGTGGAAATAATAACTAATACTGGTCAATTTGTCTATGCTAGGAGACCTTTGAGTTCAGAAACTACTCTACTTCTACTTTTTCATCCTTCTCCTACCTTTTTTTTTTTTGTGGGGTTGGAGGAGTGCAGAAAGAGAATTTTGATTCTCCCGTGACATTCCTTCCCCTCTTTCCATAACTTAGTTACTGCCTGGGTGGATTCTTACGGTTGCCATAGTTACAGCTCAAAACCATTCTCCAAACAGAATTACAGTATGTAAAGGACCTCAAAAGATCACCAAACCCCGTGCCAGAGCAGGATCACCTAAAGTAGCTCACATAGGAACACGTCCAGGTGGCGGCCTGTACCAGTGTTCTGTCACACTCACAGTGAAAAAGTTTATCATTATGTTTACATGGAACTTCCTATGCTCCAACCTGAACCTGTTGCCCCTTGTCCTATCATTGGACATCACTGAGAAGAGCCTGGCTCTGCTCTCCTTATACTCTCCCTTCACATATTTGTAAATGTTAATGAGGTCATCCCTCAGTCTCCTCTTCTCCAAGCTAAAGAGACGCAGCTCGCACAGCCTTTCCTCATCAGGGAGATGTTCCACTCCCTTAATAATTTCTGTAGCCCGGCGCTGGACTCTCTCCAGCAGTTCCCTGTCCTTCTTGAACTGACGGGCCCAGAACTGCACAAAATATTCCAGAAGTGGCCTCATCAGGGCAGAGTAGAGGGGGGGAGTACTTGTCTCAACCTAATATCCACACCCCTTCCAATACATCCCAGGATGCCATTGGTCCACAAGGGCACATTGCTGGCTCATGGTCATCCTTCTGGACACCAGGACCCCCAGGTCCCTTTTCTCTACTCTGCCCTCCAAGAGGTCAGCCCCCAGCCACTTCTGACCCAAAAAAACCCTTCTGGATGTAGAACAGCTTTCAGTGCACTGGGTTTTCAGCAAATGACACAAAGGGAAAACAAATGGAAAATTCCACAGATATTATTATCCAAAAATAATTCAACTTAGAATTATCTACATTTTTCTCCACTCCCTTTCTCTTGCTCTCCTGAAAATGCTTTGCAGCAAGGCTGAATGAAAAAGAGCAAATCTTCACTTTAAGATACACAATATGCTTTTAATAATTTCCTAACAAAATTTTGGCTTTAAAGAAGCCTGTTTTAATCCTCTCTTTTCGTCGCCACGTCAGCTAAGAGGGGTGAGAAAGGAAAAAGGAACAAGTTCTAGATCAATCACTTTCCCTGGTGTTTATACTTTGTCTTTTTTTCCTTTTCTGCAATGGATTTGCTGAGATCCTTCTCTTTATGATAAACATTCCATGCTCCCTCCATGATTTTTCTTTCATGGACCATTCTTAACAGACATCTCTCTTTTTCTATCTACATGGAGATTCTTAGAGATTAAGCTGTAGTTGACCCCTGCCATTTGTGGTTTGAAGCAATTATTATTTTTTGGCATCTATTCAGAGGTTTAATAGCAAAAGACTCATACTTTCAAATGCATAATTGAAAGTATGATTGCAAGTTTTTGTGTTTTCCCAAGTTTATTAGAAGGTAAGAGCATACTGTAATTACTTCTGGGCAGCCAGAACAAGGAAATACACTGCTTAAACAGACTCGAGTTCCTGCAAACTTTTTAGCATCTGATTAATTTAATTCATGTGAATGAACCCACTGAAATCAAGAAAAGTGTTTATGAGAGTCACTTGAACAGGCACTTCAATACTCTGTATGACTGGAACATAAGCTGCTGTTTTGTTCAAGAACACAGCCTAACTCACCTTTTCAACTATTAAATTATTTCAGAGAGATCAAGATGTGCTAAGAACAGCCTATTAATTCCCCACCACTACCCCCATTACTTCCAAAACTTTCTTGACAACTAATAATACAAAAAAACCTCTCCCTAATAAATTATACATAACCACCTCCTGCTCCAATCTCTCAAGTCATTTCCACTTTTGCAGCAGCTAAGGTAGACATTTGTTTCTACATTCTTTAAAACAAAGACTCTTATGAAAATTGTAAAAAGCAAGAGATTATTAATATGAAGGCATATTACCACAAGTCTGTTATATGGATCAACTGCCACAATTCTATGAACAACTTAGTAAAAAAAATAATTATACTGGGAGAACTGTAAACAGAAAACTATCATTTCCATTTACTCTGTTGTGGTGTTATGATGAAAGGTGAAAGAGGAGACATTTAGACCATTACTAAAGCTATTAAGAATTCAGTGGATAAGCTTCTACTCCTTTCTGGTAATAAAGTTCATAAAAGCAACCCATGACTTAACATGAAAGACTTAAAGACTTAGATTTATAGTTCTTCCAACTAAATTGTATTGGGAGAGGAGAGAACTTACTGTGTATGAAGTCACTGACTGGACCAGTGCATTTATCTTAAGCATTAGTAATAATTCTGTACAGTGAATTTATTCATGATTCAAGGCAAGAGACAATAATGGCTCAATTCCTGTTCTTTAAAAGGTATTACTATCCACAGGAGCCCAGTGACTGCATAGTCTTTAAAATGGTAGCTGTCATGGTTTCTGGATTCAAAACCATTTTAAATACAGTACTTCACACACTGACCCTGCCAACATTTATACAGAAGACTAACTTTAAGGTAACCAATATATTTTATCCACTACCCAGCACAGAACAGGATTGTATTCTGTTAGCACTGTACAAGCACTGGAAAAAAAAAAAGACAACCTACTGTCTCCAGGAGCCTACAGTCCAAGTTTAGAAAGAGAAATCTTCACATCAACTGATGTCAGATTTTCAGTGCAAGCTCCTAGAGAAAAACATATTCATGTGATGGCACTGCACATACACTGCATATATCTGGTTTTGGCTGTGAGATAGATGACCATATGGCTGAAGTGGCTGTCTGGTCCATACCAAAGCTTCAAACAAAAAATGCAAAAGTTGCAAACAAAAAAAAAGGCAAATTTGTAAGCAAACTAAAAATGCAGAAGTCTAATGAGGGAAACATAAATAAAGATGCTTCCCAAATATATTTTCTGGCCTTCAGCAATTTGCAACTCGGGCAATTGGCCTGTTACTTCAGTTTTTAGTAGCTGGCTGCTTGGGTAAGCACAGGCTTCTAGGTAGTACCGACCCACCAGCACAATCGAGAATATATAACTTATAATGTTTTAATATCTTCAAAAACCAAAGCATATGAAAATTGGTCAGCCAGTCTGAGCTGCTGCTACCCTACATACTCATGTTGCCACTCATTTCTCTAATTGTTAGATGCAGCTCTGAGATTTATGTGTACGCTGCAGATGCAGAACTCACTCAAGCAATGTAAACTCAATGCGAAGGCCACAGAATTACAGGGCCCATAATTCTCCATAAAATCTGCAGCCTGGGAAACAGTGTTGAAAGTTTTAATTACTTGTTCAATTAAACTTTTTCTTCTTTTTCAAAGAGCCTGAAACAATGTCACCTCTGACACTACAGTCTCCACTTCTCTGAAATGGCTTTTTTATACACAGAGTATTTTTTAGGTTTACATATTTAACATAGCATTTGATAAGCTCTTAAAACCACATCTGCAAATGTGCCAAGAAAATAAATTTCTAAAGCATGAAGCAAGAATATTTTTTTATAGTCCAGCTTGTCTCCTAATTGTAAAATTTTCTGATATATAGGCTAGCTTTACCTTCCTACTCTAATAATGCACTCTGAGCTGAATTAGTGATCCTTCCTGCAGAAGCAAACCTATTGTCTGAATACTCTTTTCCATTCCCATGAAAATTCAAGAGGGAGTGGAGCTGACGTCCAAAGACCATGTATGTAAAACATCTTTGCTCTCTACTGGACATTTCAGGAATCCAGTATTATGGACAGGCAATTCACCTTGATCATCACTGGCTATTCACTAACAGAAGAGAAAGAGAAAATCTGAAATGCTGTTTGTGAAATATTCCTGGTCTCTCTGCAGTGTTACTGCCAACAGTAAAAAACTGGAAGGCTGCTATAAGGTCTCCTTGGAGCCCTGTCTTCTCCAATGAGAAGAGTCACAATATTCATTACCGTTCTTATTATTAATAAGGACTGAACTTTTCCTCAATATTGTAGGTACCTGAATTTATTCTTCATAATTAGAAGGATAAACATAGCTACATGATTTACAGAAAGGGACAACAGCACACTCCTACCTGAAATGCAAACATGCTAAAGATCAACTTATATTACAGTGCGATAGTGATGCTGACTAATATTTTAGTTATAAAACCAGAGACATGGCAGAGGCAAGTGCAAAGCTTGATTCACACCTTCTGTGATATGGAGCCTGTGTGTGGCGTAGAATGGCATTAACATGTTTAGGGGTATTTTAACACCCCTTATTCCAAAGATAAAATCAGGCCAGCACAATCACACAAAAACACAGTGAGAAGGAAAAAAAAAATTAATTAAAAATGAAAAAAAAAAAAATAGTCAGGGGCTTGCCTAGTAAAACAGCAATAACACAGAATAGAAACTGGGCATGCTGTCAAGAAAAAGGCTTCTAGTGCCTCAGCATGATTAGTGGGGTCAGCCCAGTTGCCTCTCCAAGCAAAGACCATTTGCTCTGTAGCTTTGCACCTGGACAGACTAGGCCCAAAGCCACCCATTCATCATCCTTTTACTGGGTGGAAGTTGGTGTCTCTAACACCTGCCTTTCATTTTAACTGTTTAATTCCTACTTATGTTGCTAAAATAATTCATTTCAGCAGAAGAGCCAACATGCTGCCCACAGTATGGTATGTAAGGAGACCATTCCCACTCAAATGCCAAGCCCATCTGCTCCTTGTGGCCCCATTCAGAATAAATTTGGAATGCCTCAAATGACATTAACAGAATTCAGCTGCTGTAAAAATACTTAAAATTACCCCCTTTGAGAGGAAGAAGGATGAACGCACATTTATCTTCAGCATTATCCATGAAGCAGCAGAAGTTCATATCCGTGCCAATGGAAAGGGCATAAAGGAGCTGAGGGAACAACCAACTGGGTTAGGAGACTATTAGAAAGGGCTTGGGAGCAGTTGGGAAAATTGGTCAGGGGCCAAATATGTCAGAGCAAACACTGGAAAGGGCCAGGGGAGTGCTGAAGAGTTCTCCACATTCAGTCCAAAGCCAAACCAGGAGGTTTCCAATCTGTGAGCCCTAAGTTTTCACCAGTTTTTTATTTCCCCACCCAGCTCTGCCCTAGGTGTGCATTTCTTTAAAAAGCCATGGGGCCATCAAAGCTAAATGGAATTATAAAGCATTATCTGTGAAAAAAAACCAGCTATTTCTTCAGGCAATGCCACACCTTTTTTAATCCCTAGCTAATGCTGTCCTGTCACACAGACATTATGCTTTAGTTTAACCAGTATGAAGAATATTAACACAATCAGTCACCTCAGAGCCCAGTTTCAAATTAGCCTCACATTCCAATCTTAAACCACTAATACATTTTAAATGACCTTCAGATCAAATAGATACAAGCAGGAAAAGATATAGGCCCTGAGAAAATTAGGTCTGTATTTCTTTATTTTACTCCAGCAAAGACTTAGGTATTCAACAGATTCTTTGGAGACGGTTTTTATGTCAGCATTTAGCAGGCGGTACCTAGGGCTGCAGAGCAGTTTCAGTAACAAACTCTCAATGTGAAATTCCCCCCCTTAGAGACTGACGTTTTTCATGCTTGGTCTCTCCTCTGTGATCCCAGATTGTCTTAGAAATAAGTTAAGAACTTCTTTCTTCATGTTAAGAGTACTACTCTTTCTTATCTATAAAGATAGGCACACCAGTTAAGCAGCACAATAGTTGGAAGAAAAATATTTTTTGTTCATGCCTAGAACACTTCTGAATAGTTCTCTAACACACCTTCTCATAGCTCTTTTCTGCAAAAAGGCAGTAATTTCATGCTTCTCACATTCTCTCAACATAAGGTAGCACTCTGTCTATTTTACAGCTGGGAAATGGAGGCAGAGATGTATCACCAATTTATCCCATCCAACTTGAGGATGTACCAGACAGACAGATACCTCTGGAGCGCAGTTTTAACTGTCTAGATCTGACTAGTCCTTTGAAAGTACTTTTTCTCCCTATTGATTTACGACACTGAGGATACGCTTCCAGCTTGACCCTCTCAGAAAATCTGGATGAATCCACACTTAAATTAGTTGCAGAAGTCTAGGCAGAGCAGGAAACAACACACATAAAGAGGACAAAATGAGAAGCACGATCAACAGACGTGACATGAATTGTGTGCCACTAACCTTAAGGATCATATTTTCTAGCACATGATGCTCCCAGACCCAAAGTCTTGCATATGTTCAATACCACCTCCCCTAACACCGGTACCCATGACTTACAGCAAAGCACCAGCACTTTGCAGAGCTAGGAGGTATGAAGCACAATTATGTTCGCTTCTATACCAGCGATCTCCTACATGACATGTAATTAAAACTGGGCCAAAAAGTCAACATTTTCAATATGGGAAAACAAAAAAAAAGTAAATAATTTTTTTCCCATTACTTGCCTTTCCACCAAGGAATAAATGGAAATGTGAGGAAAGAGTTAGAAGAAACTTGTGCAACTGTATATAATCTCGGAAGGTGCAGCAGACTAGTTTTTGTAAGTAGTAAAAAAAAAAAAAACACATTTCATTTCCTCAAAAGGGCATCTATGACTATGATGTGTTTGGCACCAAGGTACTTTATTACAGAACTTAATACTATTTAACAGATACAGCTTCTGTACAGTGTACATAACATTTACTGTTGTCTTTCATTATATTGAGCATCTCTCTGGAACTGCTATTTATTTTCCATTTTTTTTCTAATGAGTTTGTTCTATATTTGTATTGTAAATGCCTGTCTCTATTTATATTCTATTTCTGAAATTTACAGCATAGTTTTCTGTTTACAAGTCAATAGTCTTTTTCTTATGGAAATTACATTATCCCAAAACAAAGAAAAAAACTTAACCTTTTAAATCTTGAAAATTGGTTCTCTTGAGCTCGGGATTTAACTGATGCTAAAACAGAAAGGCACGAACAACCAGAGTGCAGAGGATACAGCCCAAAGCCAATGGCAAATTTTCAGCTCAATGATGTTAGCAAATTGATGTTTTTCTTGCTCCCTCCTCATCCTTCCATACCCATGCATTTATTTGGAGTCTGATCCAAAGTCTATTTAAACCAATAAGAACGTGGATTAAGCCCATTCTAAAAATTAAATCAGATCTTGAAATTTCTTTCATGAAAGGAAATATCCAATTTTGATAAAACCAGTATTTCCAAAATCTCATATATTCCGTGAACAGGAAAAACAATCATGCTGTATTTTCCACAAAATGCACAGAGCTGTACAAATTCATTACTTAAAATATCAAGTTATAAGGGACATTAGACTACTCAAAGAGAACAGCTAGGGTTATACTTTAATGATGCAAGCTTTCTAATCCTCTAGTGGGCACACATCTGAAGATCCCTCTAAATAGACAGAGAACTTTCTTAAAGTAAAAGTTCACAATGTAGAAGAGAAAGTGAGCAGAGGTAGACTACTGGAATTTACCTCAGACCTATTAAGTCAATCCACGATCACCTACAAATATATTTGTTTTTACAAAAAGTACTGTATATTACAAGAATTTTACAAGATTAAAGGCCACATGAAAAATACAAAATCCTACACACCTAAAATAACATTAAATTCCTTTAATTTTCCCACTTTGGGGAAAAAGAAAAACCACCAACAAACTTTTCATAAGCACAGAAAGAATATTCCAACTTCTTCCAATCCCATGATCTTCTCATATAGGGCAGTAGGCCTGTATTTTTCAAGACCAAGTAGAAGGAAAAAGATGTTTTCAATCCAGCACCAGAAATAGCTTGTAGAAGTTCATTTTGTAGACACAATAAAATGAATTAAACATCAGCTCCAGATTACTCAGCCACCTCCTGAAGACGGAAGGATGTCAAAAGCTGATCAGGACTGTGAGGAGGGAGAGGGGCAATCTTCTATTTTCCCTGCCAATTCTTCAATGAACTCCTTCTCCCAGTGGGAGAACAGTAACATTTCTTCAGGGAGAGCAGTGTCAAAAAACAGGAAACAGAAGTTTATTCTGCTAAAATTTGACTTTCAACAGTAAAACGTGCAAGTGATATCTCAACGAAAACTCTTGCACATGATATTGGGAAAATAAATGGCTCAGGTTGTCTTTCAAGACTTAAAATGGGCAAGCAGAACACATTACAGTATTAGTTAATTAATACAGCACCATTATTACTGCTATATGAAGAAAGAAATTATAGATGCTGAAATTGAGCACTAAGAGACATGAACTCATTCCAGAGATTTCTCGCCTATACTCACAAAAGCCTACACAATTTCAAGGATGTTGATTCCTTACCAGCAGGGAAAAAATCATGTCCCCTCCATATTCCATGGTCCAGAGAAGGTGAAAGCTTTCTTTAATCTCTGTGACAACAAATAGACTCCAATTTATCTGAAGTGATATTTTTTGTGGCTTTCTCTCCCTTCCCTGTATCACAACAGAAACAGCCTGAAGAGCATTGCTCAGGGAAGAGACATAACACATATCACTCTTAATCAGTTGCACTAATTAACTAAGGCACAACAGGATCGATGAAAAAAAAAATTTGAACAAAAGAAAGAAGAGGTCCAAAGTATAGATGTCAAGGACAGAGGACTACAGTGAAAATAACAGGAATCATTGGATACTTGGAAATAATGTGAATTTCCCATAAATAAAGTAAAAGTGCAGTAAACATGCTGCCAGAGAAATGCATCAACCAGGAAGGGAAGGGGAAAACAGATGCTCAAACATGTCAGTTCAGTTCCTTGGTTCTTACCCAAATCAAGCAGTGTCCATTTTCTCAGTGGGTTAAGCTGTTCAGGGAACTGTCATTCCCTAAGAAATATTCACTCCTCAGTGCCTCAAGGGAAATAGCTTAGGGAAATGTGCAGGGTCTCCAATCACAGCTTGGGTGAGTCTTTGTTTTGGTTTTAACATCGTGGTACCTGAAGTTGCCTTCCCTTCTTTTTTTATTATTATTTTCTCAGAGCAAAGAGTATTAACAGCCTGTGGCTGTGCGTGACTGGCTAATACAAACAAAGACAGAGATCTGGAAACTGAACACCTAACGGACCCATCCCCAGAAGCAGTGTTATGACTAATAAAAAGCTTCGACTGAAGTTTGTAAAATGGATTTGTGTCTAAAATAAAGACAGGCTGCTGAGGCTGGTGGGGAAAAAAAAAAAAAAAAAAAAAGGAAATTAAAAAGGCAACTTAGATACTCCTCCCCTGACAAATCAATGCATTACAGATACATTGCTCTGACTTTAATTCTTAATTACTGTTCAGCTTTGCAGTGACTCTCATAGTTATTTCACACTGACAGACTAGAGAAAAAGGTCCATCCCACTTCAGCTAGAAGACAGGAGGGGAATGGTCAAAAGTTAAAAGCAGGGGGGGGGGGAGGAAAAATAATCACTATGCCTCCAAGACAATCTGTTTATTTTATAGTTTCAGAAGATGATGCTGTTTAAAATTTTATTTTCAAAACCAAAGGAAAATTTTAAAAAAAAATAATTAAATAACTGCCTATAGCTAAATGCTTCCTACCCAGAATACTGAGAACTGAACTGCAAATCCATAGAAATAGTTATTTCTTGAAGAAATTGCAACTACAACATCTATTTCAGTAATGTTCATTACAGTAAAATATAAGTCCTCAGAGCAGGTAATAGCAGATAATGATCACAAAAGCTAAATGTTTTCTGCCTAAATCCATAATGAACCCATTCAGATAGAGGCTAGGTAGGGAAGGAAAATCTTTAATACATGTTTTTAAAGAAATAAAATACTTTACTTCCTGATAGTCATTCCTTTTCAATGCAAAGCAAATGATATCTGTACATTGGCATTTCAGACAGCTTGTAGGGCATTTTGTATGGCATTCACTGAAATGTAGGTAGGTTCTTGTTCCTCAGATGTATCTGTAGCCCAGCTTACCTCATTACCTAACATTACTTGTATTTTGTGCAAGATCCTATGATCCTGAAGATGTATGCATCAAAAACTGTCACAAAAATATTATTTATTCTAAATAATTAATTTGATATTTTACTCTTATATTGGGAAGCGGGGACAGGGATGAAATTCCCATAGTCATAATGTTTGCCTGTCACACAGACGTAAAAAGGAGACAGTCTCTTGACGGAGCAATGAGACAGCAACAATTCTAGGCAGCAAAAATGGCCTTCATGAAGCAAAACACACAATCATACTTCCTATGGGCTCTCTTTATAAAGAGGTGGTAAGGAAAAGATCTAGGTTCATTGCAACCATTAACTCAGACACTGCCCCATGCCAGGCTGTGGCTTTCCTCAACTCCCTGAGGGACCATACATTTGTTGGGGTAGATGGGACCACAACTATATCCAAGCACATGTCCAGGAGGAAAAGGGATCTCTTCCAACCACTTGCAGATCCATGTTCTGAGGTGTCAAATATTACCTCACTTTAGATTTGTAGCCTTTATGAACACTCAAACAACACCACCCAAGTGGCCCTCAAATTAAAAGAATAAGTTGAAGGCATCACAGCTGCAAAGTGCAAAGCTATAAGAAATCACTTGGTTCTTTATTTCCAGTTTCCTATCCTCCTTCTCCAGGTCCAGATACATATAATTGGAAACATGTTTAAAGCACATAGCTCAAAACACAGCTACCTACATTTAAAAATAAACAACAAACATGCACCGCCTACATCTTCTACTAAAGAGTCTCAGTATTTATTTATGCAGATAGTCAGGTTTGATGACTCACTTCTAGATTAAAGTTGTGTACCTTCAGTCTTTAGCTTGTCATGTCCTCATTCAGGAGATTAAAAGGCCCCTGATGACAAATATACTCTCCATATGTGAGTACAGCAATCACATTATCTCTTGACCTTTTTTCTTTTATACAATTAATGATGGGCTTCCCTACAACTCGCCTCAGAAACCTTATTTTCCAGCATCTGGATCATTTTTTGTGGCTCCTCCCTCCACCCCTCACCCCTTATCTTCAGAGTGTGTCCTCTAGAAGTGAAGACATTTCCGAGGTGAGGACACCAGATCTGAACAGTAGCAGCTACCAGAGGAAGACGTGTATTCGTCACACCCTTTATGACAGCCCACAAACAGTTTACAGGAGATGCACCAGAGATTTCCAAGAACAGTGATTCTGGGATAAATAAGCACAGTGCTGCTGTTGGAGAGCTACATTAAACATTTAGTTCTGCTTTCCCTAAAAGGGAAAAAGCACTTGGCAAGCATGCCTAATAAAATTAGGGCACACAGAGGAGGAATTAAGTGAATGCAAATACATAAATTATCAGCATTTTTTCATCCGCATCACCAGGTTCTCCCTAGGAATCCAAGAACTTTTCAAGCCCAGACATTATTCATCTCTCAGACTCCAAGGACCTGTTTTTAATCTGTCTCTTTTTGTTTTGCCTTAGGCTAAAGACCTCCACCTACACCTCCAGCAATAATTATTCTAACTAGTCTCTGCTTCCCCAGGCAAATTGACTGTAGAATCCACCTGATTTTCTGCAGAAAAAAAAAATATAAAAAATGCAAGTTTGTAAAGCAGAAGTAGGCAGCTAGAGACAAGGAGGAAAAAAAACTTAAAAAAAGAATTAAAAGATGAAAGAACAGTCTTCCAAGTTCAGTTCACAAATACAGATAGGAATTTCAGCATCAAGAACAAACCTCATGAGCCCTCTTTGTCATAGCAATTCAGTTTAAGTACATGTTCTGCAAGTCACCCCCAATGACCTTACATTGAGTTCTGGGTTGCTACTTCCCAAAGCAGCCTTCTATCTTAACAGTATTCTATTTTTTTATTTCCTGATGTACTGCTCTCCATCTGGCTGGATTAAATAAATTTTGCTCAAACTCCATCCTCTAATCAACTATTTCAGATTATCTTTGCAACATCCTTCACTATTTTAGTAGCTTTCATGCCCTCTACAAACTTAACAGCAAAATTTACATCTGTGTCCATAGCAGCGATTGAAAATACAAAAATACTGACCAGCATTGGATTCAGAACCAAAGCCTAAAAACTAAGGTAATGAGTTTTCAAAAAACTGTTAATTAAAATTAAGTAGTTGGGGTTTTTTTGTTTGTTTTGTTTTTGTTGTTGTTATTTGTTTGTTTGCTTCCTTCTGGCACTTGCCTCAATCAGAATATTCTAGCTGGTGGAAAACACGTTCTGACTTCTGTAGCTGACAGACCTGCCTTGGGTTGTAAACACCCAGGATTCCTTTTTCTAAGCCATCATGTGATTTCACAGCTTTTAAGGAAACACCATGTGTTCTGACTGTCATATTTACCCAACACTAAAAAGTGTACCAGGAGAAATTTTATTCTCATAATGCAGTGGGTTACATTGCTAATTGCAGAACTGGAAACAGTTAAAAAGGAAAACTCTTCACTGCATTACATCATGCTTACTACTTAAGTGGCTCCAGTGTTTCAGCTGGATTAAGGGCTTGCCAAGTGCTTGCTCACATAAAGTAACATACCCTTCTCACTCTTCACAACTTCCTTCCTCATCACTTCTCCAAGAAAAAGCAGCTTTATAATTTGTACTTATCACTATTATAACCAGGCACTCTCTACCCTCCCCCCTTCTTCCAAACTGGGTTTCTCTCCTATTCCTTTTTTCTCAGAACTGGAATACAAGTTGCAAAGGCAAAGCTTCATGTAACTCATCCTTCCAGGTTGCATTCAGCTTCTCATGGCACGTTTGGCATATAAACTAAGTCCACTTACATCCAAGGTAGCTGTGGAGATCCTACCATTGATATTTATCATTCAGCAACTCCCTATCGATCACTACATACAATATCTAGAATACAGTGTCCATTTTTGGGATTCTACTGCAACAAAGATTGACAGACTGGAGTGAGTCCAGTAGAGGATTCATGGTTAGAGAGCTGAAGCATAAGACAAGCAAGGAAAAGCAAGGTAGCTCCACCTGTCTAGTGAAGACTGAGGCACCACCTAAAGAGACAGATTCTTCCCGGAGTTTTAGAGCAAGAGAAGAACAACCACAAGCTGTAGAGTAAATTCCAGTGGGATATAAATGGAAATATATTTTCACCATGAGAGTAGTTAAGTACTAGGACAGGTGACTTAGCAAGCCTCAGGAATTTCTATCCTTGGAGATCCCAAAGCGTGCCGTTCATGGTAGTGCCCAAACCAGGCCCTTAACTTCATCTCATTTTCGATATAAGCCCTACTTTGAGCAGGAAACTGGACCAGATGATCACACAATGTCCCTTCCCACCTAAAGAACTCTGCAACTCCATGTGACATGAACCGCTTTTAAATTCATCTCATGTGCCTTAATATCCCACGTGAATACCATCTTGTAGGACAAAAGATTAATTGATAAAATTTCTAAGTCCAAAACTGTGGAGAAAACCAAGTATATTTTATTACCATAACCACTTTCACCACTTTGTAAAGAAAACAAAGTTTTCATTCTCATTTTAATAATGGCTTCATAAAAGCAAATTTAAATAACTTATATCATTTCTACTACTGCTATTGAAATTAGCTCTTCTCACTATGATAAGCAGGCAATAAAAAGACTTGTTTTTCCTGAGACAAAGCAAGTTCAGAGATAGCATTTATTCTCAGGCTTTACAATTGCTTACTCAGTTTCATGACATAATTCATGGGAAGAGCACTGAGTATATTGCTAGGCTTCAGCTCTTTTTCACCTTTGCTGTTCTCATAGCCTCTCTCACTATCACAATTTGGCAACAGGAATCCTACAGCTACAGTTAACTACAGCTTAATGCCTTGGAAAATATCTAGAATCATAGAATCATTTAGGTTGGAAAAGACCTTTAAGATCATCAAGTCCAACCATTAACCTTGCACACTGCCAACTCCACCACTAAACCATTTCTGCAAATGCCACACTGATAATTCTTTTAAATGCTTCCAGGGTTGCTGAGTCTATCACTTGCCTGGGCAGCCTGTTCCAGTGCCTCACAACCCTTTCAGTGAAGAAATAATAATTTTAGTATTAATTACTTATTAATGAGTATGACTAATAACAGTCTCTTCCTCTCCAAAACTGACGTGGGTAGATCAATAGTTGTATTCAGTGATTTGGTCCCAGTCAGTAAGCAGGTTAGTGTCAGTCTTCTGTACATCACCTTTACCACTAGACCATCCTGCCTTCACACATCTCAACCACTCTTCCCAGTGAGATACTATAAATCATTTGTATATAAGGTTAAATAAAATAAATAAATATCAACAATAGGCTTTAATAATTTGAGATATTAAACCTTATTAATTTAGGGGCATTTGTTATAGGCTAGCAACTATATTTTTAATTCTTATGCTTGGAGTTCAGCCAATAATTTTCACCAGAGAAAGAGCAAGAAATAGTCTCACTTATTTTCCTAAGCACAGTTAAATACATTCTTCGCAAAGGGGTGGCACTATATATCAGTGATTAAAAAAAAATGATCTTCCAATACACAGTCTATAGTGTTTTGAAACCTTCCAAATGAAACATTGCATTGAAATACACCACCACATGATATGCTGGCATTTTAGAGGCCATAGCATACTGCACTATGCCTTTCACTCACATTAACATCACTGAAAAAGCAAGAGGAGAAAGTTAGTGACAGGATGGCTCATTTTGACAACATACCCTGTAGCGACCATATCAATTATGTTTGCATAGATCTGCAAGAGCAAGGCAGTTAATGAAACACTGATCATTTTCCCCAACTCTAACAGAGACACATTAATTAAAAATTAGAGGAAATCATCATCATATGAAATGAGTTCACAGAGAGAAAGCATAAAAATACCTACCAGCCAGTGCTCTGTACACGAGACTTCTTTCCAACATTAATTAGAATGGATATTTCTGCACATGGAAGTCTACCCCATGAAAGGCAAATAGTGTGAATTTAACATTTAATGATTTCTCTGTTAAAGAAAAGACTTTCATTCAGAAATGCTATAATTTACTCTGAGTAAGATCCATTTAATCATCATGTTTACTGCCTCCTTTTTTCCCCCTACATTTCCTTTTTCTAGCCAGCCATGCAATTGTCAATTTAGGATTTAAATTCTAACCAGTTAAGCCTTTATTTATGGCATTTCCCAACCTTCATCTTTATTTTTCTCCTTGTACCACAGATCATCTAGCTGACAAAATGAGCAGGTTCCACCAGCAAATTCAACACGATTACAGCTTCACCAAATAGCAGAGGGATTCCCCCTGGCAGGAGGATAAGTTCAACTGAGCTGCACAAGGGAAGAGTAGTGGGGTTACAGAAAGCTTTGCAGAGGGAGGGGGATAGAACCAGGCTAAAGGAAATAAGGAGAAGACGAAAACTGGTCTGGAGTCTCATGTCCTGAACACAGAAAACTCAGATGGAGTTCCCCTGATGGCAAATTTTCAGCCCCTTTGTGAAGCCTCCTTCTCCTTAACTCCCCATGAACAGAGTAAAGAGGCAGCTACTCTTTATTTTCCTTGGTTTGCTAAAACTTTATGGAAAGCAAACACTTTCTCTCACACGTGTAAAGCATTTAGTGGGATGAAACTCTGACCATGACTGAGATCTTAAGGAAATACACAGTGGTTAGAAAAATTAAAGGATGCCAACATCCAGCACTCCATAGACCAGCAATACTAGGATTAAAACCACTACATCTTTGTCATCTCTGTCTTTCTCCTGCCTCTGCCCAGATTGCCCTGGTTCCCAGTCTACCATGGGAATCAAATCAGTTTCTCATGCCTGTGTATTCACAAGCAAAGCTGCTAACTTAGAGAATACTATTTTTAGCTAGGGTGCCTGGTTTCCCAGAGTAACCAGGGCTAGATCTGCAAAGCATCTTTCACATCTCCTGCTGCAATGAGGTGGAGCAGCCAGACCAGGCTGCTACAGCAGAATGAGTGCATGGGATCTGCCCTGAGCCCTCACTGGGATCTGACATACTGTTAACTATTTTGAACACACCTGCTTCAGTGAAAATTTAAGAGATTGCAAAGACAAGACTGAATTTATATCCACATTCATAATAAAATTATTTTTAAAACTTTTTATTAAGCATACATGAGTGGATGAGCAAAGGGAGATGAATCACTTCTCTTTTTTGAGCCTAGAGAGATTTTTCTTAAATTCATCTTGCTACTACAGCAGAAGTGGAAAGATTCTGGGCTAGTAGTCTACTATGAAGTAGTAAGAAAATAATGGTGTATTGTTGAAAGCACAATGGAGGCAAATGGCCAAAAACATCATAAATTGCTGTCTTAATCAACATTGCTAATAATAATAAAAAAGCTATTGACAAATAAATTTTATTGTTGAACGGCTAACAAACACACAGAGAAGACCTCAGAACCTTTCAGAGCAAAAGGACCCATAGATCAAGAAAAAAACAACCCACAAACCTAAAGAAAAGCAACAGAGCCGCAGCAAGTGGTCACAGCTCACTGCAACAAGCATGGACTTGTTCAGCTATGTGAGCAATATTTTCTGAGCCTGAATGGTGACTTTGTCACTCATCATAAACTTCAAATGACCCTTGCCTTCCCTACCACCCTCTGTAGGGTGCTCAAAGGGGACAGAAATAATGACCTTTAGGAAACACAGAAACACTGGCTTCCACGTAACAAAAGGAGTTTAATGTATTAGTTATGCCACAGAAGGGACAGGGAAGGTCACATAGTTCCCTACTGCACAAGACATTCCCTCGACAGAAAAAGCTCAGTCTAAGTGGGCAGGATTCACACAATCCAAATCCCATCCAGTAAACACCCTGCAACAGCCCAAAGGGGAGCCTATTAGGAGAAGCCAACCCTGTGCTTTCAGCACAGAAACCATGATTCAGCAAAACACCCAGGCACATACCAAATATTCATTGAATTTGGCCTCAAGTCCTGTAGCTCATTTTCTAAAGGACAAATATGTTGCTTATCTAGACAGCAGCAATCCATTCCAAACCAACTTTTATTCCATTCATATCATGGGCTAGCTAATGTCATTGATAAGCTGCAATATAGAATCAAAGAAAAAATGCATTGCAACAAGGTGGCTTTTGTTTGGTTGGTTTGGTTTTTTTTAATTAGTCTATTTTTAAATTCTGATATTCCTACTATAGAATTCAGTTCTTCAAATGTGGCTGAATTTTAATGTAATAACAAAGCACTTTTCATGTCATTTAATTGATACTTAATGCAAGAATTTTGTAAATTATCTTCTACATGCCTGTAGCACCTTAGAAGCACCCAATATTTCAAATCTACTTATAGCATTGAAGTGTAATTGGATATGCTGTGAAGTTGTTGGTCTCATGCTTCTGTAAATATCAGGTGTAGTGGACAATTTTATAGGAAAAAAATTAAGATACTTCATTTCAGCATCTAATTCTTGCACCTACAAGGATGACTGTTCATTACACTGATGAATGCATTTTAAAATGTCTCAGTGTGAAAGAATAAGACTGACAATTACAGTTAGGTTAAAATTTTTCCCACAATAATCAAAACTGGCTGGAATTTTTTCTTCCCTTCTCTACAGACTCAGTGTTATATGAACATCATCTCTTACATGAATGTGATCACTTATACAGTCCATTTTGATTCTTCAGAGTAAGTCCCCTTAGATTCTACATTAAAATAGATATATAAAAGCTTATATTTTTTTAAAGCTGCATCTCCTTTTCTGAAACAGATCCTTTAATTTTAAATAGTAAACATTGGTAGCTTGAAAAAAAACTTTAAGAAGTCATCTGTCCACAATCCATTTAGCATACCTATAAATCATACGTTAAAAGAATCTCAGATAATATTATATATTCCACTGCTATAATACCTGGTTACTGTGATGCACTTTAAGTCACACTAGTGAAAGCTAACAATAGCCAATCCCTAAGAGTAAAATCGCAGATATGTTAGAGCTAGAAGTCTCCCCTTATCTGTGCACTAGTAGGCTGCACCAGGAAAGAGTCCTTCTTCAACTCATCCTTTCAGAACAATTTTTATCTTTAATGCAGTATTCCCACAGTAGCCATAGTTTTTGCCCAGAAGATGAACCAGTTTTGTAAAGAATAAGCCTTAACACTTAAAAATACAATCTGCAGCACTGAGACCTTGCTATGGACATCTATCTCACAGGGATTACTTTCTAGCAACTTCTCCAGACCGTAAAGTTATCACCTGTTGAAACAATGCACCACTGCGGCTGACAAGGATTTGGAAAAGACAGTAGTACCTAGCTGAAAACTATTAAACAACTCTTAGAATCATACATATAATTCATACCCATTTACAACCAGATTTTCTTGACAAAATCAGTATACTAAGGACTTCCATTTTTTTCTTTTGGTGGAAAGCCATCTTTCCAAGAATTTCTTTCTTTTGTGAACTTACTGAACACATTGCTAGATTACCAGAATTGCCCTTAAAATGGCAAATTGTGTTGCTGTATTTGTGATATTACTGTAATGCCCTTTTCCCACTGTAAAAAAAAGAAACAAGAAGAGGCTCAAAATAATAGTAAAATTTCCTAAAAAAAGTTAAAGCTGCATCTACAGTTGGGTTCTTTTAATGGCACTGCATGCAGGCAGCATGTCAGCAGCCAGGCTCAGACTGCTGACTTTAAATCTAAAATTAAGTTTAATCTAAATCTCACATCTAATCTAAAATTTGAGCTGCATCTGACTGCCATTTTGAAAGAGCTAAAGTACTCACTGCATGCAGAACTCTCTCATGATAAGGTTTCAAAAGCACTCAGGGACATTTAACCACTCATTTTCTTTCAGTCTCACCACCAGCTTTACATAAACAGCTTCTGAATCTGTGTCCACCTTAGTCTGACACTACAGCAGAGCTACTCCTCAGGCTTCTACACCAAGACCAAAGCACTGCTTGGGTATTAGCTCACCCTGACAGTTTGAGTCTGATGAGCAAATGCTGAAAAGTTATTTTTCTATCATCAAGCTTTACATTGGCTCAAGTATTATGCGCCTGCACTGTTTCAATCACCCCTATGGATCAGGTAACATCTGCCTTCCAGCATCAGGCACGGAGCCAGCACAGATTTCACAGTGTGCTGCCTGGCTAATTTGACAGCATTGCTCCAGATCACACTTGGACTGCTGGATGATGATGAAGTGCCTGGTCCAGAATTAACGATCCTAGAGCCAGACTCTCATTTCTGATTCATGCTGACCTGGGAGAAGCAAGAGGCTTCCGGAGAGGAGAGAGCAACAGCATGCTGGCCAACATGCTACTGTCCTGTGGGATCACACTTCCCAGAGATGAAGGGAAAGA
>NW_009954194.1:5073702-5079149 GCF_000747805.2 Chaetura pelagica | reverse complement strand
AAAGAGCACACATGGTTGTGCCCAGAGTCTGCACAAAAATCTTTCCCAGGACTACACACCGAGGCAACCCTGGTCGCAAGCACCTGAAGGCAGTGAGAGCCTGTTCACTGCTACACAGCTCCAGCAATTTCCTCTCACTTAAGGTGGGCAGAGGGAAGACCGAGCAACAGCCTCCCAGAAATATACTTGTGCCACAGAGCCACCACTGTGGGTGAACACACCCCCCAGCCATCCACAACTGAGCAGAGCTGTACAGCTGTAATTCTGCCCAGAAAGTCTGGAACACATGGTGTTACAAATCCTGCTGTGTACTTCAGATGCCATCCAGGTTCAGTGGAAAACATCGAAATGCACTGTCAATCTAGGATCCCATTAGTGTATCAAATTTAATGGTGTTATAAGCTGGTAACAAAGATCCCTGGCACTTAACAGTGACTGCCAGACTCAAATCCTCTACATTTCAGACACATATGACCGAAAGAAGCATCTCCATTCTCAACTTAGTACCAAAACAGTGCCTCAGGTTGTACACGATTACAGAGTCTTCCAATACACACACACTGTTTGATGCTTATATCTTTTTTAACTCTTGAAAATCAGGGGGAGAGAATATTATCAGGATTGGTTTCTGGTTTTTTTAGTGACACACAATTGTTTTGATGACAAATCTACACACAAAGCACTACTCTGAGTGCTCTTAGTAGATGAGGTAGTTTATTGCTTCTTAATGTTATGCTTCTCAATGTAAATGCCAAGACATCCAAAAAAATTGTATAAAATACAAAAACTAAGATAAGCTTCCTAGAGTAATTGAAACATAACCCAGAAAACAATTAAGATATTTTGAAAACTTTTCTTACTGTTTACTGAGAAAGATGCATGTATCAGAAGTCTTTATACTAATGTTAGATGAAAAGAGATGCTTGTTTATCTATTGTCAGAGCACTACTTGCTGCAAAACAAGCAAAACTGAGATACTACTTGTGGTTGTTTTCTTCATGTACCGCTAATGAACCACAGTGTTTTTAAAGCAATGCAAAATTAGGAGCAGATGCATTAGGTGTCTGGGGATGTTATCATCAGATAGTGTAGGCAACGTGACATTTATGCATTTCTGACAGCACCACAACTGAACCCACACCTCAGCACTGCCATCCCTTAAACACATCCCAGCAGAATATCATGCCTCTCTGATTGAAAAGCTAAGGGAAGCAGGAAAGAACTCCCTTGTGAAGTACCATGGTTCCCTAAAGAGATACCACCATAAAACCACCCAGTCAGGTTTTCGTTTAGCATGTTACTTGAGAAATCAAACTGTCTTCACTCTACACCCAGCACAACAGCCTTTGACAGACACCAAGACTTCACACACTGCAGCAAGAAACAACCATATGCTCCAGAGACACTGCAGTGTGGTCAGAACAGCTCAGAGACATAGTGACAACCAACTAGTGGCCACTGTAAGGTTGCCTTCATTTGCTTTCTTCCACCTGGGATATGCCACCCAATCCACTGAAAACCATCTTGCAGATTAAAAAAAAAAAAAAAGCATACTCTGGTGTTACCTTTCCCCTTTATCACTATCCTGCTTTCCTTGGAAGCCTGCTAACCCTAGCGATGAAAGCCATCATACTGATGAGGTTAAAGAAAAACAAAACCAAAACAATAAAGCTAAATTTCTGTGCACAATTCAACAATTGAGAATCCATTTTAAGTCATAAAAGCCTTTCCTCCCCCCCCCTTTTTTTAACCTTCCTCTCCCCCACCTCCTCAAATGCAACAAATGAAGTCCTTGGTCTCCAGATTTTTCCTGGGGGATATATCCTTAAAGGCATTCCTAAATACAGTAGAGTATCAACTGGGAAACAACATCACTCATCTATGACAATATGGCAATTCAGGACATTTCTATCAAATTGACAAAGATGCATAACTTAAATAAAAATTCATGTTCAAATTATCAACAAATGAAAGTTAATGATGGATCAAATCTGGCAGAACTATTCTAACATGTAACACAATTTGGTCCCCAGCTGTAAGATGTGAAATTTAAGTGATAAATGGTTGCTGAAGACCTTTTCAAGACAATTTACATGCTGCAGTCCATTAATATTTCTTTCATTAGTATCAAACTGGAGCACTGATATGTTGGCAGAAGGCCAAGTGCATTGTATAAAAAAATAAATAAAAACAATAATTACCCCTACCAAAAGAGTTTTCTACTTGAAAGGCACATGACTCAGGAAACCAAATATTTTTACTATTTGTCAGATAGCATTAAGAATCTGATTTTTTACCCTGGTTCTTCACTGTCACCTCATTTTGCACACATATCTTTTCTGGAAATTACAATACCAGCAATTTAAATTATTTATTATTTTAAGTACTTCAACTGTGTCTGAAATCGCATATTTTGCTACAAGTATGACTCGGGTATCACCTAAAGTTCCTTTCACAGAGCAAAAGCACAAAGAGATTCTGAAAAGCCAGGCTTTTGTATCCAGTGTGATTTAAGTCCATTGGTTATTTTCAGAGTAATTTAGTTATAATTATCTTTTTTTCCTGTTCTAAGAAATATACTTGTCTTCTTCCCTTACTAGTGTCTTCTAGGGTACAGGAATTTTAAGAGAGGGCATAAGCTTGAATCATAGGCCAACGTGAGCTTCATCCAGCCCATTGTTGCAATATTATCTCCATTTTTACTCATAATTGCACCATTTGAAAGCCAGCATTCACTCATCACGAGCTCTTCATTCTCTCAACAATCAGCATCACCCACCTTTCAGCCAGGTACTTCTAACTTCTCATAGTCACTTTGGCCATAAGATTCAGAGACCTCGGAGGTCCATTCCAACCATTACTATTCTATGATTCTCCTAGTAAAACCTTTAAGATACTTAAATTTGTAACAGGCCTGAGAACAAGCAGGGGATTTACTTGCCATGGACAACCTCACCTTAGAGCCCAACCCATGCACCCTCTGGTCCACAGTTTCAGGATCTCCATTTCAGCTCCAGCACAGGGTCCTGGCCTGAGCTATGTCATACCTGTGCCTGGTCCCATGACCACTTCCCTGATGTTCCCAAATTGTTGCTTGGATCGCCTGGCTTGACCTTGAAGCTGACATGATACACCTTGCCTGCAACTAGGGAAATACTCATTTCACAACATTTTTAATCTAGGTTTGCTATTCCCACATAAATTCTTAAGAGCAAGACAAAATTAAAAGTTTAAAAATATTCAGAAACTGATTGACCTGGTCTTCCTGACTTGTTCTGGTATTCTTCTGGGTTCTGAGAGTTGGTTATAGCATACACTGGCAGCAGAGGTAGAGAGACAGCACCACGATTCAATTAATGTTAAAAAGTTAATAGAAATACTTTTAATCCAAACATTGGTATGAAGTCAAATAAGTACACAAAAAAAAGAGAAAATATAAATCTTGTGGATTTCTCCAATCCAGAAAAGCCCTGAATTCCCACCACCAATAAAAGGAAAAGAAGCAAAAAAAAAGCAGTTGTCTCTTGTGTCATCATATGGAAGTTAAAAGCACAAGACCTTTCTCACCCTGCACAATCACAGTTCACTTCTCTTTGAAAAGATCTAAAGATCTTTTCAGAGATTAAAATACATCTATTTTCTGCTATTACAGCCACAGCAGAGTGATCTTCACATGGGTTTTATGCCCACACACAGGCAACTAAAAACAGCGAAGCAAGCAGCTGCTACCCAAGAACAGTAGTACTAGCTTGAAAAACAGAAGACACCATAGGGCAAGTTTCTGGCTTGTAAGGGCAATAGCTGCAAATGATGTCGTACAGGTACTGCTTTGGAATCCACCTGCTGCTGACCAGTTCAGCCAAAGAAACTGCCATTGTCTGGAAAAGGAGAACGAGAAGCTAAGTCTTTTTCCATCAACAATCCATAGCATCACATGCAGATTTCAAGAGAACAACAGTACAGTAAATCTGGAGTATCCTGGAGAAGATGATTTTTTCATAGGAGACTTCATTACTTCTAACACTTTTTTTTTTTTTTCCCCCCACAAGAAAACAGAACTGAAACAATGGCCTGGGAGAAAAAGGTAAGGAAGGAGACAGCAAATGGAAGTGCAAATGAAGATTATGCTCAACACATGTGGGATGCAATTCAGAACAGTAGGAATGTTTCTGAATACACAGCATAAATCCACCAAGCTAGACAGCCAATCAAGGGACTGAAATAAGAAAGCCTAAATTAGAAGAAAAACAAAACAGGGGCGATTATCATATATAGATGAGGAAGATATCAATAAAGAGGAGCATATTCTGCATTCCTTCTCAGTTAAACACTGTTGCCATTCTGCTTAATTCATGTAATAATTCCATGGGATTGAAATGCATCCTGGGATCTACACACATCCTTCTTCAGTTCCCACTTCTCCTTCAGTTTTTGCATGCATTACCCACTAAAATACAAACACATCATTTGCTTCCAGCCACACAGTTCCCTTCCTTTTCCTGTCCTTCCTGAATGTTTTCTATATGCACCTTCCCACACACAGTTTATTGCCCATTTGGAATTCCAGTAATCCCACTTGGAATCTTACCTTTTAACCTTATTTAGTAATGATTTTTTTTCCTGCTGCTTAGAAACTCTAGTACTCTGTCTGAATCCACAGGGTTTTCGGGATGTGATCTTTATCAGAAACAGCATAATTCACCTGTACAAGTCACTCGTGAGAAGGAAGGCCTTTAGCAATACAGGCCTTCAAGCTGAGGCTTCTTAGGGCTACACATCTCACAAACTATGCCAAATCCACAAACGGTCATGATCAAGATTACAGTGGCAACACTGTATTGCAAGAAGGAGAAAAATGCAGAAGGAGTAAGACCACAAAGTCAACAGGAATCTTCCATCAAAAGGCTCTGAACAAGCCCAACACACACATAGCTCTGATGGGAGCAGCCCTCCAAGGGATGTAGAGAAAGAGCAGGAACAAATATAGAGATGCCCAACACAGTGATAGCCTTACAGAAAGAGCTTGATACTTGCGGAAAATTCACATTAATGTGGTAGTATGTTGAGGGGGAAAAAAAAAATTAAAAAAAATCAGCTAATACTGCTTAATGGTTCCTTTCTATTATATATATATATATCACAGAAAGAAGAAACTGTCTCAGTTGGGCTTCAGTCCCCAATAAATCACATTACAGAGGCTTAGCCCAAGCGGATTTCTCAAACTTGATTTTAGCAGCATGTCACCCAACCTCACATCTATCATGACTGACAAGCTGCTTTTCACAAGTGTGTAAATTCCACTTGGCTGGGTGCAGCAGTTCTTGATTTGGTCAAGGTGAACAGCATGTGCTTCTTTAGCTCAGTGACCCATTGCAAAATTAAATGTAAGTTTTGTAAGGCTTTTATATAGCGCAATGTTCAGCAAAGATACCAATAAAGCAGCAGGA
>NW_009954194.1:5006092-5073627 GCF_000747805.2 Chaetura pelagica | reverse complement strand
GGAATCTTCATTATAGAAATTCTAATCCTTGAGTGAGAGCACGTGTAAAATCAAAGACTGAAATGAGAAGGAAAAAAACACAACAACCAAACACACCAAACTTTAAAAGGCCTCATGAATCTCTGAAGTACAATAATTTGAAACAGGAAATTGGTATCGCTATAGCAACAAAAGGAGTGTCATGAATGACTGAACTTTTCTAACCTACATGGATAGGAAACTATGGATGCCCAGGACCAAGAGGAACATTGTATTTACAGTTAAGCAACAAAAACAAATCAGCCACATATTACATTGTGTTTCTAACAATCTTTTCCTCAAACTTATCATTATGCAGCTTTGTTAATCAAACTAGTGAGAAGTCTAACTACAGATCATGGAGTCAACTGGAATACAAAGACTTTTAATCCGTCAGCATCTTACTTTGGTAAGTCTGCAGGCACAATATCCAGATGTACATAAAGCTTAAGATGCTAAAACATTTCCTGTGAAGGAATTACTTGCCGGAGCTATCAGGAAATAAAAGCTTTCACGAATAGGAACCAATTTATATGGAACCCCAGTATGAGGTACATGCAGGTATTAGCTTTGCACAATAGGTTGGAAATCTCTCTTCCAAAGCAATGGCAAGAGATAAAAGAAAATGATTACAACTTCCCCTGCCAGTCAAATTCCTGGTTAGCAATGAAAGTCCAATTAAGGGAATGAAAATTGCTCTAAAAGCAAGAAAACCATGATGGGCCTCTAACCATGGGTTGGGAGTTGAGAAGCGTTGCGAGCAAAATAAATGAATGAATAAATAAATAGCTTATTCTTTTAATTGATGGGGAAAGGTCAAAGCAATTTAAAAGCATGTTAAAATAAATAGGAAAGACAGGGAAGTATGGTGAGTAGTATGGAGCCCTGGGTCTCCTCTATAACTGCTCTGTATTGCTTTTGATTTATCTGTTACTATTTAAATGCAAATATTTTCTGAGAAGACAGTGAACTTGAGGTTTTCTATAAGACAGGTAAAGGGGAAGATACATATTTTTTTTATTTAAGCTGTCTGCTCGATTCTGAAAGACCATTACTTTTCATGTTGATACTGCACATCAGGTCTGAAATTAAACCCACCGTGCTAGATGCTGCATAAATACCAAGGCCAAAAGGTGCCTGCCCTAAAGAACTTACAAGTCTACATAATCCCATACAAAGTTTATAGCAGGACCTTGAAGCCAGTATGCCTAACCCACAAACTCAGGTGGCATGAAGAGGAAGGAAGAGGAAATTCACTTTACATGTATGGAAATAACTTTGGATTGCTCTGCCTCTGCTTGGTCAAAAAAATGTGCTTTTTCAGACCCTCTCCAGCTGAAACTGCAAGCCAGCCTTTCCACAGTGGCCATGAAACAGTCACACAACAGCTGCTGTCATCAACCATCTTCATGGGCTCAGGCAAACCACCAAACCTATACATTGATATGGAGGTTAAGGGACACAATTCATTTTCTAGGAGAAAAACAGGTCTACCTCTATGGATTCTCTTGGAAAAATGAGTCAGAAATTACCAAAGACTGCGTACAGGTTTCTTTTTCATTCCATAAGGAATTATATCAGTACGCTAAAGGCTTGAGCAAAACAACATTCTTCTAGAAGTGTAACCTCAAGATCAAATATTGTGCCCAGTGGTCAGATGGAAAAGCAGCAGTGACCAGGCCTTCTCAGAAGTCTGACTAGCCAAAGAGAGTCCATAATTACAGGGGAGAAAATCCTTTAAGACTGAGCACTGTAAACACCAGAATGCAGAGCTGCAGGGGAAATCTCTCCAAAGCCAAACAGTAACTGAGATCCCTGATAGCAAAGAACCAAAAAGGCTTACCAAATGTAGGCAGCCAACAAGATCAAGCAACTACAGAATTTGCTGCTAGATAAAATGTTTTTAGTTAAAAAAAAAAAAAGTTTTCAACTGACAGAGGGAAGCTGATTAATTTCCTTGTATGCAACCCCTATGATATAAAACAGAAGGGAACCTTTGATTACACTGGTAGGGGTTTAAAATGAAAACCAAAAAAACAGGAAGACAGACATTTCTGTTACAGCCAGGAAGATTCTGCATGATGCATTCAGATGAGACTTCTGTGCACTAGGTCTTACAGCAATTAAGTCTGAAACAGACAGAAAAAAAAAAAGACTGAGACTGTCTAAGATTAAATGCTGGGAAAGAATCTGTGAGACAATGTGTTTTTGCAAATATTTCAGTCATGAGACAGGTCACATCGTTAAGCCTGCAAAGCCCAAGACAGCACTGACATAATTTTCTACTCTCCTGTTTATGATATTTTCTTAGAACACCAAATATCTTTCATTATCATTACAACTTACATGATTGCAGTTTGAAATAATCAGGACCAGAACAGAGGATTCTTGGGAGCAAAATACAGAATGCTGTAAAAAGTAGGTTCATAGTTGTTTCTAATGTGCATGTCTTGGCTAAGATACGGTAAGAAGTATTTGTATTCTTTTACTGGCTGAGTTAACAGAAAGGTCATAGCAGCAATGTGAAAATAATTGGTTCTATTTTCTAGCATTGTTTTGATTAGAAAAACAGAGAAAGTACCTGAAAACTCACTATATTGATTACTAAATATTAACCACACCCAATGCTATGAATGCTACATCTGACAGCAGGGTCACAGCATCTATGGACAAGGGAAGAGCAATTGACATAATCTACCTGCACCTGTGCAAAGTGTTTGACACTTTCCCATGTGACATTCTGGTCTCAAAACTGAAAGATATGGATTCAATGGATGGACCACTCGGTGGATAAGGAATTGGCTGGATGGTTGCACTCAGAGAGTACAAATCAATGGTTCAATGTCCAGACAGAGACCAGTGACAAGTGGTGTTCCTCACGGGTTGGTGCTGAGACTTGACTGGGCAACATGGACAGCTGGATCAAGTGCAGCCTCAGCAAGTTTGCTGACATCACCAAAGTGTGTGGTGAGGTCAACATGCTAGAGGGAAGGGATGCCATCCAGAGGGACTTTGACAGATTTGAGAGGTGGGCCCATACCAACCTCATGAAGGCCAAAAGAGCTAAGTGCAAGATCCTGCACCTGAGTTGGAGCAATCCCAACAAATACAGGCTGGGCAAAGAATGGATTGAGAACTGCCTTGAGGAGAAGGACCTGGGGATGCTGGTCAATGAAAAGCTCAACATGAGCCAGCAACGTGTGTTCGCAGCCCAGAAAACCAACTGTGTCTTGGGTTGCATCAAAACAAGCGTGGCCAGTAGCTCAAGGGAGGTGATTTTCCCCCTCTACTCTGCTCTCATGTGACCCCAGCTGGAGTACTGTGTCCAGCTCTGGATCCCTCAACACAGGAAGGGTACAGAGCCTTGGAGTGAGTCCAGAGGAGGGCCAGAAAGATGACCTGAGGGGTAGAGCACCTCTCCTATGAAGACAGGCTGAGAGAGTTGCGGCTGTGCAACCTGGAGAAGAGAAGGCTCTGAGGAGACCTTCTAGCATTCATTTATTTGAATGGAGCTCTGCATTTCCACTACAGGTAACTGCAAACCTTAGTGACAAGGAATTTTTTGGAGACCTAAAATATATATTTTTTTCAAATGTAATCAACATGCATTCATTTTAACTTCAAATGCCTGAGTCACATTACATTGTTGAAATGAGATTGCTTCTGTCTCATTAGTGTTATTACTAATTGCAATGATTGATATCAATTGTAAATATTAATATAAGACACTTACTTCAGGGTTACATTTAGGCCAAACTGTGATTCAAATCTACACTTTATTACATTTAATTGTGTTTCTCTGATACACAGTTCAGCTATCGGATCTACATGGGATGTGCTAAGTCTTTAATTACTTAGAGCTACTAAGGAATTTACTTAAATTCCAAATTATCCTTTCCCCTGGAAACACAGATAATTCCTATTAAGGTATAATCAGTCTTGACTGCTTACTCTGTGTTGTGGGGTGCAGAAAGGGATGTAGAATCCAAACAACTCATTCAAAATGCTATGAGAAAAACTTTTCATCCTTTTTTTTCAGGAGGAGGACAAATGTGAAAATAGCTCTGGTTTTTGTGCCTTTGCGACACCTTAATTCAGAATTTCACAGCTGAAAGTTCACCACCTATGCAACAAATCTGGCAGAAAGACTGCAAGCTCCAACATTAAGAAGTCACTACAACTGCATTTAAGATGGGAACTAGGAAAAAAAGGCCAGCCTTAGCAGGATCCTTATTGACAGCAGGGACTCTGAGAAGTTCAAGTCAACCTTCCAACCCACAGATCCAGACTAACCCAAACCACAATATAACATTTTCCTCTGCAAATAAAAAGCTGCATGTTATGAGATGACAAAGCTACTTTGGTTTGTCCTTGGCATGACTATCCTTTACTTTCCAGCAGTTGAACTTCCTCGCCTACAAAATCCTCAAGAGGCGTATGTCTTCTACACAAAAATCCACCAGAGCATGCCTGTGGTCACAGCACAGCCCGCCTGCATCCAGCTCACAGCAGCCATGCACATCTACAGGGACTATAAAGCAGTGACTGAGGGCAATGGGAAGAACATTACCCAAGACAACTTAGTATGGCAAGAGAATTGCAAGTATCCCTCTGATTACAGCATCATGCCAGGATGTTTGCTTCAATAGAAACAGTGATGCTTCTGACATTTCTCTCCCAATGAAACACGTTAACGACAAGAACCAAAAAACCAAAACAAAGCACACAAAAAAACCCAAAACCACAGGGAAAAAAAGCTGGAGCAGTAAGCAAATTTAAATTCAAAACATCCTGAAATGGCTCTGAACTGCATGGTAAGTTCTGCAGATACGTTCAGAATATGAAAGCTCCTCAGCTTGAAAGAAAAAAACATGAGAAGAAGCCAGCAACAGGTTACATAACCCTCTTTATGAGGGATACAATTTTGGTTTTTTTTATATAAAACAAAAAACACAACACAGCGTGCCAGCAACATTTTCCTAAAAGATGCTTAATTTACTTGAAATGCATCTCTGTTCAACCTTGATGCCCAGTTCAAGCATTTCTTTCACTACCACTGGACCAAATAGCTGCTCTTTTGTAGATTGCTCTTGTACTTCATAGAACATAAGGCCTAACAAAATCATCTCTTTAAAGCTTTCCTTCCCAAGTAAACAGGGATTAATGCTCTCAAGGGAAATCCAATGAACATTTTCTTTGATTTCCAGATGATAAGATTTATTTTCCATCTCAAAGGCAGTGGATGCCAATAACCTTGATTCCAGTCAATGAGGACTTGAGAGGAACCTACATTAAAGTTGTTCCCATCAGAGCATCCTACTTCACAGTGGAAATGGGAAGCACTAGAGCCTGTCAGGAAAACTCATCTCTCCTGCAAAAAAGGATTTGATCATGGCCAGTTGGGATTAGATGATTGATCACTGTGCACTAGCTGTTTTGTATGATTTGAAGTACTTCTCATTCAAAGGTTTAGAGATTTCATCCCCTGTGTAGACATTGAGGGCAAATAACAAGAAACAGGAGGAGGAGGAGGTCCCCTTGCATCTGTGTGAAACACTGTTCAGCCAAACAGCAACTCAGAATAGCAAGTTCTTTTTCAATTTAAAGAAAGAAAAAAGAGTTTTTTCATGTCTGTCTCCCATTTCACCTAAGTTCTTCTAAATATTTAAGCTCCACATGTGTAAAATGGCAATCAGACATGAGTTTTAAGTAACCTTTAAAAGAGAGGAATTCAGCATCAATAGTTGATAACTACTATTTTTAACTTTCAAGATTTTATTGCCATTAAACACTTATTACAGAAAAGGATTTATTTTCTAATTTCTAACTGGTTGTGTCATAGTATTTAAACTCAAAAGATCAAGAGACTTTAGGAAGTAAACTCTAGTGTTTAGAGGTCAGGAAATAAACAGAAATAGAAATATCCTATATGCTAATCATATGTTTGTATTCACACTGGCTATATATATACTGATCATATAGAGAGAATATATACACATATATTTGCACATATATAAGCTGCTTATTTCTGAATTACTTTAATCTCCTGATACTTTATCACCTGCAGTTTGCAGAATACTGCAACCTCTCTGCTTTTCCATTACTTCTCTACCTATAGGGCAATCCTGTTGTGTTCCTTAGGAACATTTGCTGCTGTTGAGAGACAGCATTCAGGCTTGCCTCTTAGCATGCCAGGCTGGAGATATTGTTACCTGGAAGGACAGCTTTCTTTAAGACATCCTCCTCTCTATAGAAACAGTACACTGTGTTACTGAAAGAAAAACTGATTTACAACTGATTTACAAGAATGTCTTTTTTTTTTTTTTTTTCTTCAATACTGTCTGACTTAGATTCTGAGCTAAAGCTGAAGGCCTGGCAACTCCAGCCTCCATTCTCATTAATGCAAAAATAAAGAAAGTAATAAAATAAATCAAGGCTGATTATCAGAATGGATTTTCAGCCTTAACTCTGAATTTCCTTGAATTTTTGAGCTTAAGCCAGGCTCTTCAGTATTACATATGTGTTGGTTTATGTTTCTTAGTGGAATTTCCTTTTTTTTTCCTGTTGTATTTTTATTCTCCTTCAGTAGTGTGTGTGTGTATATACATACATAAATACATACGAAGTCTTACAAGTAAAAAAACACCTTTCAAAATCTACATATGCTCTAACAGTATCTCAACTACCACATTACTTTGTGAAAGTATTTAACAGCCCCAGGCAATACAATATTAAGAAATGTCTTTAAGTGTGTTGTTTAAATAAATAAAAATATAATTAGGATTTATAGCATGTGATGACTAAAACAAACAAACTAACAGAACAGTTCCTTCAGGTCTGTAAGCAAGAAGGCTCTTCAGAGCACTGTCCCATGCTCCCATACCATGCATCAAATCAAAGTCCAAAATATAACATTTTCCTCTGCAAATAAAAAGCTGCATGTTATGAGATGTACAGCCTTTGCATGTACTAAAATGTACCAGTTTAAAAATGACACTTAAAATGAATGGTGTGTAAGCGGGTATGGAAAAAAGGGGTGGTTTTTTAATGTATGAGCCAAATCCCTTTGTGAAGACACTAGTAAACTATGTCAAGAGAGAGCTTCTTATATCCAAGTCACAGCAATTTGTTTTCTGCTAATCCCTGCAGTCCATCCCTCCCCTAGTGATAACCCCATGGGCAGGAGCTAGCTTCTGAGCTTAGAAGAGGAATTTCACCAAGATGAAGTGTCAAAGCCATGCTCACATTTGGGCATTTTTCTCAATATATTATAAAATCCACACAGCATTTCTTTCACTAACAGGAAAACTAAGCTAAATCCAAGGCTACACACACTACCAAAGCATCCTGAACCAAGGTGACGTGCTGTCTAAAGCTGAAGTACAACAGGAAGGATCTGCTGCTTTTCAAAGCTAAGTTGTTCTAGAAGAGCTGGGTCATATTTCAGCTTCTGGGAGATGTAGGTTTAACTGCATTTGGGCATACCAGCAGAGGAACTTCCACCCTCATAGTCAGTGCTTCTGTGCCCACCCTGCCATCCCAGCCCGGGGTATGCTGCTCTCCAAGGTGGTGCCAGACAGTGCTGGCTCCAGCCCTGTGCTCCTCTCCAGAGTGGTGGGAAGTGTCCATCCACCAGCCTCTGCCCAATGTGGCAGTAAGGAGATGCTGGCAGGCTGTATAGCCATTCTGGGTCCTTAAGCAGCAGGAACCACAGCTATGTGTGGGGATATTGGCCCAGGAAGCTTGTCCAGGCTTGGCCCTGAGCCACCTTAGCATGGTGCCTGGCAGAACATCTTGGTGATTTTCTTACCTCCACCAGCCTGTTCTTGAAACACCTACGCTGCACAGACACCCAGCCAGCTTTCAGGTTTTCTGCAGTGGGATTCAGTACAACCCACAAGCATATGGTGCAGCTCTCCCAGACTACGCTCCATCCTTGGCTAGTTTGTAAGAACATAAAAGGTGCTCTCTTGTTACAAAAGTGCTCCACGCGTCTCATCTGCCTGACACAAGAAGCCTGTCCTAATAGCTGGGCAGTTGAGATTATCGCTAATGATGCAATTACCGCCGACACTCAGATTTCTGTTCTCTCTTTTCCTGGCTTATTTATTTCATTCATCTGTTAAATCTAGTTTGCTAAAGAGCAGGTTTTCCAATGTTATACGGTTGTACTTTCTAGTATAATAAGGATGCAACTTGGTCGCAATCTCTCCAACAGGAAAATACTCATATTCTTCCACGGCATTATACTAACATGAGCCTTAAGCTGTCTTAGCCCTTTGACTTTTCACCTTTGCAATACAAAGCACAGAGATACCACATCTAAGAGCAACAGTGGCCTTTCATAAAGATTATTCTTTCCTTTTACTCCTTTTACTTTCTGTAATTTTTCACTTTTTCTTATCACATTGGCTATGATTACCAGTATAATCTGTTGTGTCACTTCTGGGTGAACTAGAAGAACAAACCAGCTGCATTTGTCAAGCAAAACCATATCTATACAGCCAAAAAAAGACAGTGGACCTGCATCTTAGTGCTAAGGCTGGATAACAAAACAGTGGTTATCTATTATAGTGCATAACAAATAGTTGCATCCTACCTATGTCTACTGAAATTGTAGTATTTCATCTTTAAAAATTCTGATCTTTCAAAATAATAACAACTGTCGCCAGCTGATTTGGATGGCAAAGGCATTCCCATAAGTTTAAATGTACTGGTCACGTTTATCAAATGAAGCAACTCTGTACTTGAATTTTGGAGTTATTGCTTTCCATATATGAAGATAATAAAGCAGAAGATGCCTTGTATCAATCAGAATTTTTTAAAGTGATACCAAAACCTCTTGCTTGCAGTCTCTCAGTGGGTCTTAGAGATAGCTATGCAAGAACACAGCACCCCAAGGAGAAGGTAGGAGAGACCAGTTTTCTGAAACATCAAAAGAGATAGCAAGTCAGAAGGCAGACAGAAGGAGTAATTCTCTATGCCTATTTGTATGCACTGCAAACACTTTCATGCAGTTTTCCTTGTGCCAGTTGCCCTAAGAGAGCTCAAGTGAAGCAAAGTCAGCTGTGCCAGACCTGGCAAGAGCATCCCAGCCAGAGTTTTGTGTCCAGATGCAAGACATAAGAGACCACCTGTGAAAAGTCAGTTTACAAGCAATTAGGAAGGGAGCTTCCCAATGCACTGCCAAGCGACACAAACACACTGCACAAACCTACAGACTGACTTGTATGCAGACTTATAAAGCAGGCTCTGAAGCTGGGGTTTTCTTAAAGACATCAGCTCTAATTCTGAGCCTCAGGGCAACTACTTCACACCAGAAATAACAATTCAAGAAATGACTGTTAGGGAAGTGCATTAAAAAATTGGAGAAGGTCCACGTGCAAGCCAGTCACTGGTATCCTGAGGATCAGATGAGAAAGATCATTTACAAGGCAACCCAGCTGACATTTAGAGATAGTGTGAAGTCAAATAACACCAGAGATTGAACTGTCGAGTCAAGTCATGCCAGGGAACCAAGAAGTGGCTGATGCAGAAGAGCTACCAGTGGCAATTTATAGAGAAGCCTACATGAGGAGTTGCCCAAATACTTCTTGTGAGATATAAGGAGACGATGAGGGCTGCAAATCCACAATGGGGTCTGATATGAGACCCTGAAGCAAGTCTGTGCATGAAGTAAAACTGCTTAACTGAGAATTAAATGAGTTTATTGTTCTTTACCAAAAGTCAAAAATCAGTCATAACTCCTCACCAGCCTCTACAGTACTTTCCATTGAATGGTAAGGCTCTTCTCACTGTATACATACACACACACATTTAAAAACAGTATTTTTAATAATGCTGTACTAAAAAAAAAAAAGTTTACCCCTTAATGAAAGCATCATAAGAATTCACAGCATACTAACAGAACAAACTTACTTTTGGGTGATGTTTAAAGTAGTCCCACCAGATGCCCCTCTCAAGAAGTTCTCTTTAATTTTCAGACTTTTTAGCATGCTTACTAAGTGCCCAGTTTCTTTCTTTGGCAGCTCAGACAAGCTCCATGTCCTGTAATAAAATTATGTCTTTAAAGATATTCTTGCAGTGAACCTGATAGAGTGTTTTTAAGCTAAAAAACTCCAGCTGAGCATGCTGTTTCTACCAATTATTGTTGCCAGGTGGACAAAGATAAAGGCTGGGCAAGGGAAACTAGAGCAAGTGATCAGTGGGTACAGCTGAGGGGCACTGAAACACCAGGCAGCAGCTGAGAGTAGCAAAATACATGGTTTTCAGTGTAATAATAACTTGCAGTTAAGTATTATCTCAGCTATCTGAAGGGAGTGAAAAAGCATTAGATTGGTCTTCTGACAACATGAAGTATACACAGCTTGAGGAATTTGTGTTGGCTTATCTATACATCTACTAACTATGGCTGCTGAGTATGGAGTAATTCAATAGCAGTTCAGATTACTGATCTAGTTATGAATTTGCTTCTTTTCACAGGTTTTATAAGGCTGTATTCTCAGTAAGGTCACCCAAAATGTTGTGGGGAAGTTTTCATAACACAGCAGGGGATTTCTGTTGGGTAAAGTACCATGCAGATATTCAGTGCAGAGCTCAGCATCTGCAGCTATTCTAATATGGCTACCAAGAGGGTTATTTTTTTCTTGATACTGTTTTAAGATTTTAGGGGTACTTGTTTTGTTTTTCCAAGAAAAATATCTTTTATGAAATCCTATTAGTAAATGTAAGCTGGTGTGAAAGGCCTGCAATCTTCCACAAGTATGCAGTGGAAGAACTGCAGCAGAACAAATGGGCTAACACAATTAAGAGATACATCAGTGAAACATGTAACAGTTCAGACTGGTCCACTAACTTTCATACAATAAATTAAGAAGAATTTTTACTACTACATGAGGTGTCCCTGTCCAGTAACCACAGCCAGGGATAGAACTGCCCTTGGTGCAAAGAGCTTGGTGTGGCAGATGATAAATAATAATTATTCCAGGCTTTGAGTCTGAATGACACCATCAGAGAGACTGGTAAAGGTCTTTCCATCAACAGAGGGACTTTTGTCATCTCTTCTGGGCACCAGCCAACACAGAACAGGCTGCTCCCCTACCTCATAAATTATTTTTTGCCTCTCTAAATGTATGTTTGTGATTTAATGATTCAAGCAACAAGGGCGCTCGCAGGCAAATAACATAACAGTGACTTGTGGCTTAAGGACAGCACTCCTGAATATAAAAACCTGGAAGTGTTGGGAAAACAAATGCATGCATGCCTTACCAGGGAGAAGAGGTGGCCCTGCAACTGAAAAAATAAGGCACCAGGGGGGAATGGAATTTTCATATAGTCATTAAAAAAACTAGTTACATTATTCTTGGTGATTAAAAATATGTCAGAGCTCATCAAAAGCCACTCTGAAAGGAAGAAGAAGATGAACCATCCCACAGGGACACAGGACAAAAACGTGGTAAACAGTCCAGCAGGCTTCACTACACAGCAGTGGGGTATCAGTTCTAAAGAAGTGACAGAATAAACCCAGAGTTTCAACTATCTGAAGTTTTCAAAAAGCCTTTTTGCTGCCTAAGCATGACCTCTTCACTCTTGCTCATACCACTTGGCAGGCATACACACCTTCTGTATACATGGTAGGCTAAAGTAGTCAGATTCTTCTAACTAATAAAAACAATAGAACTTCTAGTTTTGCTTTCAAACTCTTATAGTAACAAAGGCAGATATTTGACTTGTTGAAAACGGTCTCTACACCATTAGATGCTACTGCTCCTTTATGTTCAGGGTCTTTGAAGTTTTATCGTTATGGATGAGGATCAAGGATTTAAAGAATGCTAATTACTGTTGATACAGAGCAGCAATTGCTTCTTCTTGAATTCCAATAAACCCTTTGATATCAATGTATGAATGTTATAGGAAACGTCCCATTGAAATGACTAAAAAGACTGGCAAAAGAGGAAAGCATGTGGAGATAAGCAGGCAAGTAGGATTAGCAGGCTGAAGAGGAAGCTACCATAACTCTTGTCAACTCTGTCCCTTTTGATCTAGGTCACTTAGGAAATACAAAGGCACATCCTCACATCCCCAGCAAGTAAGAGGAAAGCCTGGAAATTCTTTGGGAGAAAAAGAGATGAGGAAGTCATCTGGTACACAGGGAGGTAGCTACATCATGGCTGGCTGTTCAGAAGCAAATGGAACTTCAGATGCCAAGGAAAAATTTGAGAAATATTTATAAAACAGATTTCATCAGATGCTGGAAAAGCAAAAATAAATGTGTATCTGTATTGACCTGAGAGGATTGCAGGGAAGAAGAATCTGACTGAAACATGTCATCTCTTTATTCTCAGTAGAAAGGGAACTAAAAAGAGCATCCCAGATGTTAAAAATGAAGACTCTGAAACCTCTGTTACAAAGATAGAGCAATCTGTTTCCACTTTGGTAAGTTTCAACCACTATATCACCATGACTGCAGCTTTTGTCTTTCCTGCCAGCTCTACTGAGGTATCTTTTTCATTTTATTCATGTACCAAACTGCTCGCTAGTAGCTAAGCAGGACCCCTGTTGTTGTGATGCAGGTACCTGGGTAAACATGGTGGGCTGCTCACTTGTCAAAAGACAAGTCTTCCACCACTACTCACTCCAGACCAATTCTAACCCACAGCTGAAATCTTGCTGAGCTCAGCAAGAATTTGATGCCATTGTCACAGACCCACATTCAGTGCCACCCAGCTCCTGGTGACTGTTAAGTACTCCTTCAATATGCAGCTTTCCTGTCAGATGCCTCAGGCACCCCTGAGTCAGGGATTGTATTTGTATTTCTTGTACCATACCACAGCATCCGATAACTTGGTCCCTCCTATACACCTGCGATACTTGCAGCTACATTCACTGATTAAAATCTTTATTTTTATCGTAAATTCAACTTACAATTAGATATATTTTACTTTATAAACCCTGACAGAGCAACCTGTGTGACATTTGACAGTAACTTTTTTGCATTGCTTAGCTAAAAATAAAATAATCAATTTAATGTGGGTGGATGCAGATGTGTATTGAAGTGACACTTTCCCGAAGAAATCTTAACAAGAATAGCATTACAGCTATTAGTAAAAATTAATTCTGTTGTTAAGAGGTTTTCTGCAAGCTCAGTGTTTTCTATTATTCAGATTGCTATGATGAAGTCAGAAGTTCTATACTAAAAAAGTCACAGTCAAAACCCAAAGTGTATAACTAAAAAGTATTGATATTCATCACTGTTAATTTAGATTAAAGCAGCTAACATTTTCCCAAAAGTGGACAGGTTATCAACAGTGGGAGTGAAGAAAAAACCAAAACTGCTTGTACTTCAAGATACAATAACATGAGTCCCCAGTTTCAGCTGTAAAAAAAACATGCCCATATTGAAGTTTTACACATACACTGCTATGACCACTTGTAAGACAAGCTATGTTTCTGCCAACAGACCCTGTTGAAATTAAGATTCTGGAAATTCAGGTATCATCATAATTTATGCACATTTGCATCAGAAATTGAGGCTGTACTCATGTCAAACTCACAACTTTCAACATCTTTATTGGTCAGCAGGACATGGACATGTTCTTCTCACTAAAAATATTGGAATTATTTAACCAGGCTAAAGGAGATTAAAGTCTGTTCAGATGGCTTTTGGTTTACTTGTTTGCTACCTTTATTCAATGATTGATTTACTACTAGAGACAGAGGGCAGGGGAACACTTTCCTCTTTTGTTTGTCAGTGTCTGATTTTGTGTCCCAGGGTTTTGGTCAAGATATGAGTCTGCTGTTGTAAAGGTCTGGGTCCATCAGCAGTGCCCAGGAGTCCTGCCCTTTGTACTGCACAAAGTCCTGTATGAATTTTGCTGACTCTGGGTTTCTAATGGCTGTCATTCATTAGTAAGGGCATAAGGACAAAGCTGCTGCTGATGGTGACAGGAAAGAAATTAGGGAGAATCCATGGCTTTCAACGAAAGGAAAAAAATATATTTACATTAAGTGAAGTTAAGTCCTTAACCAAAGTTATGCCCTTATATAAAAGGATAAAAGAAAAATCATTCACCTATAAATATATTCAATATTATAATATTTAGAACATTTGCTTTACTACATATCTGCATGCACAAAGAAGAAATACTCTTAAGACAGTTTTATGGTTTTACTTGATGTAAAACTGGTAGGATAGAGAACAATAAATCTTTATATTTAGTCATTTATGACCAGATATTGTAAGTAGTAATTTATAGGTGACTATTTTCATTAGCACATGCCCAACGTCCCTTCTAAATATGCAAGTCAAACACTTTATACACACGTCTCTCTACATCCAAATCATATTCAACATATTCCAAACTGGGAAACTAGTAAAAGCCTATTCTGATATTTCACCAGCAATCAGCCTGATTTCAAACTGCAATAAATAATCTCTTCTCCCATTTAATTCAGTAGGAAGTGCAAGTCATCAGCATTCAAGAGATCTAAGTGGTTTCTGTTTAGCAACCTAAATTAATTTGAAAATGTTTACCTGCTGGGCTCAAACCTTGAGTAAATGGCTTGTGACTTGAACAACATCTTCCAGAACATAATTAAGAACATTCACTGGTAACAGAACACTTAACAAGGCACCAGGGGGCATATATGTAGCCAACAAATGGGGGAATTTCAATTATTAATTTGTAACTTCACACAACCTACAAGCAAATAGCTGCGGGACAGGAAGATTAGCCAAAAAAAAAAATAATAAAAAAATAGGAAGAGGGCAGGGAGAAGAGCTGCTGCAAAGAAGGCATTCTGTTAGTTATGAATGGATCATTATTTTAAGCTCAGCACATTTCTACTCCAAACTCAGAGCTCTTTTTTGTTAGGTTTCACTATAACCAAGCCTTCATACCCTGTTCTTTTCTATATAAAGAAGGCAGCACCAACAAAACACAACAGAAAATAAACTGTTGGACTTTGTGGTTTTCAGAGGAAAAGTGTCAAAGAAAGAAATCTAACTGGTAATGAAAACTTCTGCTACTGATTAACGGACAGATCACCATGGCACCCCCTTCAGAGATCGGTGGAGACTTCTGAAAAGTCTTTCAGAAAGTTAAAAAACTCACCTCAAGGCTTCCAGCAAAAATCAGGCCTGTGCCTGGCTCTTCAAACACTTCAGTCTCTGCTGGACTCCACTCCCACCCCTGCAGTGCATCAGTGATTCTCAACACTGTCATAAACAGCGTATGTTGAAATTCTGCTAGAGCTGGAGGAGGGGATGAAACCACTGTTTTATATTTCCAAGAGAAAGCAGAAAATCTTTAACTCACAGAAAAAAGTCTGAAGTAGCAGGGGAAAAAAAAGCCATTTCTAAGAATATACAGTAAAATCTCTAATATTATGAAACTTATGCCTGCTTTACAGACAAGAGATTGTTATCATTTATTATCTCACACAATGTGAAGAGAAGTCAATAATTATTCTACATAGTACACTACAAATGCCAGTCATGGAAAATACAATTAGCAACCTGAAAAGACAAGTGTACATCCTGGCCACATCCTACCAGAGCACAGCACCTAGCACAGACATGCTGAATGTGCTTGGTTCTCACTGACACAATTCCTGAGTCTTTTATATTTTCTTCCAAACTAACAAGAAGTGTGTACTACACAGAAATACAACACAAGTAAAGCATGTATCACCCAGCATCTTCATTTTTCAGTTATGCATCTTTTTTTCATGGTTAAATAGTACTCCAAGAGTTCATTAACTAATACTTAAAGAGTTTTTGAAGAAAAAGTAGTACATAAGGACAATTGTTATTCAAGGACAGAGCAGGTGTGATCAGGTGTCTAACAGTTTTGTGCTGCATAGTAGAAGTGTTACTAATTCTTTTTCCTCTCTACACATTCTCTTACTCCATGAAAAGATGTTCCAGCAAGGACATACTACTTGTCAAGCTTTTCTAATGCTATTTACTGACACCAAAACATAACTCCAAAGAAGGTTGTGTGCCATGGTCCATATCCTGTGGTGAGCCGGGAAAGAATACTGCACACCAATATGATGTAGGTTGAGTCCATGTTTATTCAGCTCCGTGCAGATTATATAGTCTCAGGACAGCGTGCACACTGTCCATGTGGCAAAGCAAAGCTCTTAATTGGTTAATATACATTGTTCACGCGTCCCAATTCCCCTTTTGATTGGTCCCTACTTTAAGCCCTTTATCTGATTCCCCGTCCTGTTTACCTTACTACCTGATTGCTACACATACCAGAGCCTCACTAGTTCCCACAGGAACGACCTTCACTGTTCCTCCAGCTGCCTGATGTTTCTACCTAAAGTTTCTCATAATCATTCAACACAGCCAGGGCCCCAACAGTTGTGGGAGAAAAAATGTTTTAAAAATAAAATGTTACTCTTCCATTTAAATCTAACACCAAAAGTCTACTGAAAATGTACATTTTGAAAGTGTTGATGGATGGAAAACATAAATCTTTTCTGTGACTGAGCTTGTAACTGTCTGCTTCTACCAGTCAGGTAATTCTGTTCACTTGTGACATGCATACATATGTCTCTACCTATATAACAAAACTGAATTTAAACAGATCTGCAGTAGTTGTCACTTTAATTTATTACAACATAAAGCTCAACAATAAAGCAATACATCTGTTGAGAAAACAGATAGGGAAATGTTAATGTTGCCACAAAGACCCAAACCACCCAAGTAAGTGCAGGATGATTTCTCACTGCAGCACGACCACATGGACATGCAAAGAACATCCTAATTTGAGCTGATCAGTAGGCAGCTAGCTTCTCTCCAATACCAAGGACCCAGGATTTATCAGTTTCCCCAGTCTGTTCTTTAAACAGAGAGAAAAATGTTACAGGAACCTGAAAACACATTTCCTAACAACTGCAGCTAATTACCATTCATTCTCCTTCTCCTATCCCAGCTGCTCAAGGATAATTACCCTTAATGAAAGTGGTGGATTCAGGCTCCTTGGCTCTGCTAAGTTGACTTGAAATAACACTATTGAATACATTTGGCATTCTGTATACCTTGCCAGAGAGGAACAGTATTGATCCATGCACGATGGCATCACATTCAGACCACTAAATTCATTTGTGAAAAACATATGAGACACTCAAAAGCAGAGGAAAACATCACTCCCTGAGATCAGACAGCTACTCTATGCCAAGATGCTGTCTGAAATGCAGCTTGCTCACAGGACAGTACAATTCCTTAAGCCGAAGCCATTTCACGTGACAGAAAAGTAATGCTCTAGTTTACAGAGCAGCTATGACAAGTGAGGATGCTGACAGCAAGCTCAGGTAGGGTTGGGGCAGACCCTGGCTTCTTTGACCACATCCCTATAGGGGAAGTCCTTCTACTACAGCTCTACTGCTGTATCACAGAATAAAAAGCGCTCATGGTGAAGATGTGATCCAAAGACACAAACCTGACGTTTTTGTCAACAGGGGTTATTCCAGCTAAAATTTCCCTTCAGCTCTGTATTGGCTTTCTTGACAAGAAAACTTTATGCTCTTTACCCAGATTGTTACTGGCACAGCTATTTTTTCAGAGACCTTGCCTGCAGACATGCTGTCGATGGTCATGGACAGCTGTCCAACAGGGATGTAAACCTACCGTGCATCCGATGATACTCATAGCCCACACACATCATTATTTTGTACTTTGCAAACAGGGAATAATAACAAGAAATGCTTGAATTCATTCTGCTCACGTTCAATTCTGAAACTATTTCCAGACTTCAATCAAACTAAAGCGAAACAGGATTCAACAGTACTGTTTTGGTGCAAGAGATATCAGTAACACTGCCTATAAAAGTTTCAGCTCTAGAAAAAAAATTCCTGACCAAGATATTTGCTTGTGATAGCTTTTCCTTACGTATGCTATGCAGCAAATAGCTCCATAATACTTGCTTACAGTTTTGAGAAGGAATGACTGTCATTCGGTCTAACAGAAGAAGCAGAAAATAAGGCTGCTTGCCCTCCTTTTCTACATAACCATAATCAACACAGATAAGCCAACCTCAAGATGCAATTTTGCATGACAGAACCAAGAGCTGATAGAGAACATTTCCAGAAACCAAGCTTCACTTTTGCAGGGAGAAGCAACCTGAGGAATAAACAGAATAAAGCAATTATATGATTAATGACTGTTAATGAAAAAGAAATTAAAATATAGATAAAGATAAGGGAGGAAAAGATATATTCATAGACAAAATGGGAAGCACAATGGACAGTCAACAAAGTGAGTTGATGAGGTATAGAGGCGTGAAGAAATGGTTCCAAATAACAGAAGCCAGAAATAAGGACTTTCTCTGACAGCAGGAAGACCTTTTGATTTGCCAAGGAAGTAGTCATCAAGGTACAAGCACAAAAGACTGAGGAAAGTGATACAGAAAAATAAAAATCAGGAACATGTAGGGTTTCAAGCTTTTTTATTTTTTATGAATGTGAAAATCATCAAGTGCGATTGTTATTGAGATAAAAGGACATTTTTCCCTCAAAGTTTGAAAAAGAAAAGGAATGAGGAAAGGACTAAGTACTATGATGAACAGCTAAGAACATAAAGTCAATGAAAACACTGGTTGAGAGGATATCAAATCAATACAACAGCTGATGTTATAAATAATGTTTTAGAGAGAATACTATTCTACTGTTTTCGGTTTGCATACAACAAGCCTCAGTAATGTTGAAATTTATGGGTTTTTGGCATTTACCTATTACTGGCCATTTTCTATCCCTGCCTTTGGAAAAATGAAGTACTATCTGGCAACAGAGACCATAGGAATCACACAGTTCTGATGCAGGACTGTAAGTTTTGCATTCTCCCTGTCTGCATTTTCTTTAGTCACGTTCTGAGTTTTGCCCCGAGTCGTCAATTTGAATGTGAACACCAGATTGCTAACTTTTGTTTACAATCCCCAAAAACATATAATCTGAGGCCCCAGAGACTGTAGTTCCCACCACATCAGAACCCTAGCATCCTAAGGTATGACTTCATATTGACTGAAGAATGGGTAAGCAATTTGTAATTTAAGTTAAATACAAGTCTTCTAAGGTAAGATCATAGAAACATAGAATCAAGGAATCATTAAATCATAGAATGTTAGGGGCTGGAAGGGACCTCTGAAGATCATCCAACCACTCGGCTGCAGCAGAACACCCAGGGCAGATCACAGAGGAATGCATCCAGACAAGTCTTGAGAGTTTCCAGAGAAGGAGACTCCACAATGTCTCTGGGCAGCCTGTAACACCCATGACAAAAATGGAAATAAACTCAAAATCAGTGCTAGGAATCCATTCTTGCTGCTTCTTCCAGTGTTTGGATAATGAGTGTTCTCAAAAAACTGGACAACCTCAGTAAGATGTGGCATGGTTAAATTGCAGATAATTTCCATTTTCTCAACATTAGACATTGAGCATCTGCAGACAATGTAGCACAACAGAATCTAATTTAAATCCTAATTCTGTAGATTCCTGGTATAGTAAGCTTATATTTGTCTTTGCTAGGATTTAGGAAATTATTTGACTGCTGATCCAAATCCCAGCCCTGTGCTTCAGATAAACACTTGGTGCTTAGAGCATTTAAGGATGCACACACAGAAACACATCCACCCTTATTTACAAACAACTTACTCTGCTCTGATAGTAACCAAATTTAAGTCTTATTCTTGCCCTGAAACAAGCTGTCAACTCACTGACTGATAAAAACTTTCTTTTCCATCCCTTGGAGATTAACAAGTTATCTCAGATTCTCCTCATTTACAGGCATAGAAGAACTCCCCAAGCCCTCTTACATTCACTCCATCATCTAATGTGACAACTGTCCCCTGCTCTGGTTAGGAAGGAAAGATCTTCACACTTGCCAGGTTCTGCACAGAGAGTGATATGTGACATTGCCACCTAGTCCTCAATAAAGATCACTCACTCCACTGCACTTAATTTGCTCCCCATCAGCCGTAACAAACATCACTTTACTTTTCTTGTGATTTCTCTTCTCTAGGGGAGAAAATAACAACCTCAACTAAATAGGGGCTGCTAGTAGGAAGCCATGAAGTCCAAACAACAAGGAGACCCAATGATCTCTCTTTTAACCTTATTCCCCCTACAGCCCAACCGCAAAGCCTGGCAATTGGAAAAGTGAGATGTAACCTGCAGATCTCTTCAGCCGGCAGTGAATTCTCCCTCAAAGCCTTTGTGTCAGTGCTTCCACCGTCACTCACAGCCTTGTCTGAGCCAAATGGCAACAGATTAAAATTAAAAGGATCAACAGCATTGAAAACTACAGTCTTCTGTGACAGCTAAGTGTAAAGCAAGGCATTTTAACCATGCCGTATCTTACTGAGATCATGCAGGTTTTTGAGATCACTTATTAATAGCTTGAGTCCTCTCCACTGTTTAATCCTCATTTGGAGAGCACCCACCTTCTCTCTTAGTGAATGGCACTGCTGTTTTGTCTTTCTGCCAGACTACTTGGCCTTCTTACATGAAGATGCACATGGAGAAGAGTGATTTCTAAGATACAAACCACAGGCTACCCACTTCATTTTATTACAAAATTTCATGGCCTTGTCAAAGACTGAAGTCCACAAAATGAGGTAGGTTCTGTTCTGTAACACTACCTGAGCCTAACCTAACACATCATTTTAATTACTGCTAAAAATCAAATAAGCAGAGCAGTTTCTATTTCCTTGGAGAGATGGCAGTTTACATCTCCAAAAATAATATCATTCACAGCAAAATTAACATCCCAATGGGTATAATAATTTTATAAAATATACTCACCACTGTCAATCAACCAAAGCTTATCTAAGCCATCATCTAATGCACCAGATAATTTAAACACTAAAATATCTTTTTGAATCCCACAGAATAAATGCAATACTTCATCCAAGACAAAATGGTTATCATTTTCATTTCAATTCTTAGACAGTTCCTAACAGGGTCTATTCTCCTAATATATGTGTGTAACGTCTATTAAGGATAATGAAACTAATATGCATGAATCAAATGAGAGGCTGCAGTTCACGTTTACTGGTAGGGATCAGAACTTGATCACCTGTGCCACACAAGTCTAGAATAATTCAGCTGAGCACAGTTACTCCAGACCTTGGGAAATGAAAATAGACCAGAACCTTGCCCTATATTGCTAGTATTTGCGTAAGACTAACTAGATCAAATATTTAATGAAATTACTTGAAAGGAACCTCAGAAATCTCTGTGCCACAGAGAAGTAAAGGAAAATATTGTTACCAGCTGACAAGAGAAAAGAAATTTACTGCAAGTTTACATCCTAGCAGATGGTTGTATTTCCAGATAACCTACAGAGCAGGTATGAATTATTCCTGTTATATCTATGATTAGATACTATTATTTAAATATAAATATTTTAAATATTTTTTGTATCTTTTTCACTGAGCAGCAAAGGGCCAGCAATGGCCTTGAACAAAGAACTGAATGACTCTTAGGCACTTTAGAAAAAGAATATTATACCAGTAATTGGACTACACAGCTGCAGTATAGAGCTACTCTGGGTACCTGAAAAGGTCTATGAAATCATATTACATTATCTGAATCAACACAAAGTTCTCATTCATTGGGATTCAACGTCGAGCTTTTGTTTTGTTATTTTTAACAATGGCATGAAGGTCACTTTTTATGAAGTTCCACATCTGCTGGTAGCACAACTCAGAACACTAGGAGAAAAACACCATCAATTTCACAGAATCACAGAACCTTAGGGGTTGGAAGGGACCTCAAAAGATCATCTAGTCCTACACCCCCTGCAAGAGCATGATCACCTAGAGCACATCACACAGAAACGTGTCCAGGAGGGCTTTGAATGTCTCCAGCAAAGGAGACTTCACAGCCTCTCTGGGCAGCCTGTTCATTTTTTTCTGATGTTTGCATGAAACCTCCTATGTACCAGTTTGTACCCATTGCCTCTAGTCCTATCACTAGACATCACTGTAAAAAGCCTCTTTTTTTAAGCCAGTCTAGATTTTTGTAATAGATGCTGGTGCCCAAGTTACATCATACCTCCCCCCCCGCAACACGTGCACTACAAAAATTCTACCCTTAAGCAGCAGACTCTCCAATACATTTATAATAGCAGTGCCCAGTGCTTTGTCATCATTATAGCCCATCCATACTCCAGAGGTACCAAGCAGGAACACACCAGCCTATTTGACCAGCTACTCTTTCTATTGCAGAGATGGCTTAAGCAGAATGCCATTACACCCAGTGCAGGGAAATGATACAAGGCGCAAGAAATTTTTATGTGGTATAGGAGAAATTATTACTTTTGCAGGCTGAGCTCAGCACCAAACCTTTTATTTACTTAACCAAAAAAAACCTATGCCAGAATAAGCAGACTATGATGCAATGTTTCATTTGTGGGCCATAGTGTTAACAATGGTTCATTGAGACTCTGTCATAAGCTATCACTAAAGTACTCTTTGTAATTATGTTGAACAAATATGTATAAAATAAGCTACCAAAAATTACACTGGGCAAAAAAGTTTGCATGGGTTAACTCTGCAGACCTCTGTGACTCTACACAGGGAAAAATTTGGAGCTAACAAAAAATAGGACATGATAGGCAACTTGGAGCCTGGCAGAAAAAAATATTAATATTTCAATCCTATTTAATTTAAATTCATTTCTTAAAGGAATTCATTCTAATCCAGACTCTTCCATTATTTATTGAATGTTCAAAATATTTTGTATTAGAAAAAACATTTTAAACAGCCACCATCCCAAAGTGAAACATATATATCTGACAAAATTCTTCCAGATTTGCTGGTATCCTGTTGCAAATACAGCCCTTTCTGTCACCTAATATGGAAGAGAATTTGGTCTTTTTAAAACTCTGCACAGATTATAAGAAAGTTGATTTTGTTTCTAAATGTTGAGAGCTTACATACACATGCCCCCACCACAGATTAATAAATGCTCTAAACCATCTGTAGAAAATGAACGCCAAAAAAATCATAGAACCATAGAATCATGGAATATATTGAGTTCGAAGGGACCCACCAGGATCATCATCAAGTCCAGCTCCTGTCCCAAGAATCACACAATGTGCTTGAGAGCATCATCCAAATGCTTCTTGAACTCAGGCAGGCTTGGCGCTGTGACCACTCTTCAGTGTCTTCCAGTGTAAAAACTAAATGAATATTTGGAATTATTTTCTTGTCTACATTTCCTGTTTTCAAAAGGGATGGGTACTATAAAGCTGAAATGCTGTCATTGCACTTAAGAAATAATTTTAAAACCCAACATTTACTAAAATAATGTATTATAATTTTTTTTTAAGATTCCATGAAAAATACCATATTTAAAATAAAGTTCCTCTTTCTCTTCAAGAGAAGAGCGGATAACACTAAAACACCATTTAGTCTGAGTAAAACCAGCACAAGATAAAACAATATATGTTTAAAAAGTAGAAAGAAGAAGCATTTCTAGTAACTTAAACATCACAAGCACTAGAGTAAAAGGCACAATGTTTTTCTCCTAGAACAGGGAACCACTTTCTGGGCCAATTCCACCAAAGTTAATGGAAGTCACAGTCAGATGATACTACACCTACAGTCTTTGAAGTCTCCAAAACAATAAAAATACTTATCATCAGTCATCAACACTTAGTTTAAATCCACAAGTGAACTGACACTTTGGTACAGTTGAAAGCATTTGTCAAGAAATTAATATAATCACCCATTATCCTTTTAACAAATTGTCCTGTATCAACTAGGAAGCCTTCTTCCTCTCCTGTAAGAGTGGCCCACGTTCCCTGATCAAGTTACAGGAATCACATCTAAGAGCTCAACAGATCTTGCTGTCCCAGGAAGCAAAATCCTAACTTTCATCAGCAGATTTCCTGAAATACTTTTGTATCCTTAGACCCTTTATTACTCCTTTTTTTATTACAGCTGCTGATATATTAGTGTATTAAATGTACAATGCCCGTAGAAACATCAGAAGACAACAGTAGTATGACCTTCACTTTGTTCAACAACTGTTTGTTATGAGCCACTGAGATTTTCCCTTAGAGCTTTGTCTTGTTGTGATGACTCCATGTGTTTCACAAAAACTGGGTAATAGCTTAATAACAGACTGTAATGTCAATTTGATGACTGATGAGAAAAAATAATGCATGTTCAGAATCAAATATCAACCCTGGAAACTTTTGAGATTGTTCCTAGTATCATTTGGGACATACATCATGATTCCTTCAGCTATTTTCCATCCACTCCAAAAAGAGCAGGATTGACAGATGTGAACATTTAACACACTTAGGTTTTTTACTTATGATCTCTGAAATGGGCACCTCTTTTTATTATTATTTTAGTATCTGCAGAAAATGTGCACTGATAGAAAACCATTTGTGGTGACTTAATTTATGGATGGATTCCACTCCATCCTGCTCCAATCTGTTCTACATCCACAAATAGCTGAAGACATTCAACACCTTCTACCTCTCACTGATTTACCTCCAAGGATAAGCTACTCAGTGAGGTATTCAGAAACTGCCAATATAATACTCGAGCTTTTCCCTGATTTATTCACTTTCTATAAAGGCATATCAAGTTTCTAAACACTCAAACACAGGAGTTCCAGCAACACAGAGAAAATAAATTCCATCTTTGACCTTTTTAAACTCCTCTTATAGCATCATTCTGTAAGACTGAATTTATTTTTCTACTCAATATATTCCATTCAATGGCTGCAAGGTATTAGCTAGGATTAAAATCGGGTCAACAGCACTAAGAATAAATAGCACTTTAACCTGAAGAATACAAAGGCACTAAAACACCCAAAACCAGCCATAACCAATCTGTTTGCTCTAAGATTCAGTACTGTCAGTGGCAAGAAAATGTTCATCCTGATGTCCTTGGAAGGAGTAAAAATGAATACCATTTAAAAGATATAGAATCATAGAATCATCCTGGTTGGAAGGAACCTTGAAGATCAAGTTCAACCATAACCTAAATCTCCCTACCATAACCTAATCTACCTGTTCAGTGCTTAAACCATGTTGTTAAGCATTATATCTATATTTCTTTTAAACACTTCCAGGGATGGTGACTCCACCACCTCCCTGGGCAGCCTCTTCCATATATTTCATAGGAGAACATGATGAGGTCATCATAGGCTTCAAAGGTGGGAATTACATTATTGTTATTCACGACATGCCCAAGGAGTCTGATCCCAATCTGGGCACCACTGTACCAGTTATTTTTAAAAGATTGGGACATAAACAGAGTCATCAGATTAAAATATATTAAATATATGGATAGCAGCAAGTCGGCCAGGGCTTCAGAGCCATAGTGTCTCATATGAAAATCTGGGATCATACAGTCAATCAATCCATTTACTGACCTGCCTATGATACCAAATACCCCTTTTAAATTAGTCCCTCCCTTCCATGTAGTGTGTCTGTATGTTAGATGTACATGATTTGCCATGTTGTCAAGCAGGGACATCATAGAGAATAGCTGATCCTAAAAATTTAATAAATTATGACAGTAGTATAGTATCTCAATTTAGGTCCATCTCTAATCAAGGTGGTTAAGCTATATAAAGTATGTAACACTTTTCCACTTCTCTGCTTAATCTCTAAATATGGATATTCAGTTAGGGATGCATGGATATCCCAATGCACTATCTGCAAATATTATTTGCTATTTCAGCAGAAAATAGTCTGTCACAAGAACTATTGCTCTGGCTGTCAATGCAGTTAGATAAAGACCTCCTGACCTAAAGCACAAGGTCTACAATATGTGCTGAAGAACCAGTAGACATACTATTGGTGGATAAAGCACTGTAGAGAGAGACATACTCTTGGCAGCAAGTCACACACGGGAACACACAGCTCGCTAATATATAGACATCTACCAGTGCCCTCTACTGGCTGTAATCACAAAAAATAAACAGCAATTAATAAGAGGTTGAGTCACTCTTCTCACAGATATTAGTTTATGCTGACTTGTCAGGCAGAAGTCTATCATTTCAGTATTGAGAACTTAGGTATTGTTCTTCATGGTGCATATTTGTGGCTATCTAATGATAGACATGATATAAATGACATATTAGCCTGTGATTGACTGTAGATAATCACACACTTTTTTGGCTGAGTTATGCACACACCGTGCTTCCAAATCCAGCAACTATTAAGCTGGCCCTGTTTTCAGCAAATGCATTGCTGCTTCTTTGCGGCATTTTCCTTAGAAGTCAATACAAAGTCAATAATGAAACCAAACACTAGGGGAGCAGTCCAGTCTCAGGGACAGGAAAACATGCCCTGGAGCGTGGGTTCCTTTTCCTTCTGCCCCTGCCTCACCAGATGACCTGCTGATATGCATTATTTACATTACAGTAGCATCTGGAGACCTCAGGACCAGGGCAGAGTGGGCCACTACTGTTCTATAAACTGTAGCCAAAAAAAAAGCCTGGCCTTCCTAGGTAATGAGATACAAAAGAAAGATTAAACAAATAGATCCTAATAGGTAGCCAGAATTACCATGTCATTAATCTGTGCTCCAGTTTCCCTGTCTGAAAAGCACTTTGTGATGTTCACATGAAAGGTGAACATGGACTTTTAAACACTGTTATTACATTACCTGGGTTTGGGGGTTTTTGACACATTTTCCCACATTAAGTTTTTTCCACTGGAACAGGTAAGGCAGAAACTTTTTGGAGACTGTGTTTCCATGATGACAAGATACAGGAGTGTGAAATACATTAATTAAATATTTGCTTTAAGACTAGCAGTAAAATACGCACTTGATACCTTCATCCTTGGTACTTTGCTCATCCATAAATGCAAATTATAACTCTTATAAGTGAGATTCAAGGACAGAACTTCCCACACAAAGGTTTTGCTATTGAAAGGAATGTCCATTGAGCTGACAGGAGTATAAAAACGTCAGAAGTCTAAAAAATAAAAACATCACAGTAGGTTTTCCTTCTTCTGATTCCCCCCCTGCAGCGGCTGCTTTCTAGGCATGTGTGTCCACAGTTCCCTTCCATCGCTTGCACACCCACACAAAACTGGCTTTAACTCAACAATTCAATCCTCAGTATCAGGCTGTCATCGCACTAAAATGAAACTGCTCATTTTTAACCAAAGGAAGCTTTTTTATGACTTGTTCCCCCAATAAAGCCATCATCCTATCCTAACGAGGTGCCATGAGACAGCTCACATGGTCAAGGCGAAGTGCTTCTCCTCCGGCTGAGCAGGGGAGCAAGAGGAGGCTCAGTGCAGCTCAACCTGCCTGCTCCCTCCTAGGCAGGGAGAAGTCACCTCCTCCTGACCCCGTTCTTTGAGCAAAATTAAGAGCCCTTCCACTGGAAAGCAGTGCTGCAGCAAACATGCCCTGAGGAAGTAAGAGCAGCTATTCAAATGAGTAAAGCCTTGCAGGATGAGGCCCTGTCTCTGTCTTTCCCTGGAATTCTTATTTCCAGTTCTCAAAAGCTGTGTCACTGCCAAACCTGAAAGCTGCAGTTTCCACATGACTGATGTTTAAATGAAGGGGCTTGTGGTCTTTATTTAGTTAACAAAAATGAACACACTTTAAGCAAAAATTTCATCAGCCACTTATTGGCAGTTTGTTTACATATTCTTAAATACAGGTTGAAAAACTCTGCTGCAGTTTAATTTGATTTTATTACTTTAAAATTTTCACGACAAGATTCCTAAGGCATAGCTAGACTTGAATGGGGTTAAATCCTAGATTTATCAAAAACACAAAGAATTGAATTAGGGGGAGTTAGTCAAGTAGAGGGGCAGCTCTGATTTATTTTATTGGTGGTGGAGCTCTCCACAGTATCTTCTGCAAAGCATTGTATGCATACATTAATAACACAAAGGTGTTTTAAGGGAACAGTATCATCCAAACAACATTCATTTTCATTACTGTTATGAGTATAAGATTATGGATAAACCACAATATTTTGATGTAAGATGCTGGCAAACATAAAATATGATCTTTAACAAACCTTGTAACAGTTTCCCCATGCGACTTTGGCACAGTCTGCATCTTGTCTGTCTCTGTGAGCTTGGAAATAGCCACCAAAATCCCCTCCAAGGGCTAGTATCACGGTAATATATGTGCTCTCCCTGCTTAGCACAGAGGGGAAATAACACTCAAAGATTTTACCAAGGGTTATAAAGGCCTGGTAGGAACAGACCTCACTTTTTCAAAGTTAAGAGCCACACCAATGTGAATATTAATCCATCCAGCTCATGGACCATATCCTGCAGTCATCCACAAGGAAAGCTTGCCATTCAGTTGCAGAACTATTACCACTGCTAAACTTCAATTCCATCATTCCAACAGTCACATCAGAAAAAGGACAGGTATTAAACACTGTAAGTTCAGACTAAAGGGTAAAGCTGCTGTGAAGCCAAGGCTCCTTAAAGTGTCCTGCCCATCTCCTGAACTCTTGCAGGACTGAGTTCATAATGTAGTACAGGTCTAAAATATTGCAATGACCCGCCAACATGCCCTGGAGATGTCTTCTCTCAAATAGGTGTGCTGAATTGCTTAAACCTGACTGGAATGTGACTGCAAAAATGCACCTGAGAACTACTGATTTATGAACCAAACTGAAGAACTACTTTGCTTCTAATACACAGGCAACGACAACTTTAAATATATCTGCTCTGAGGAAATAGTTCTCAAGTAAATATTTGGCATACACTTCCTCCAGCCTAACAGTTTGTGGTCCCTATTGTCCCTTATTTTATTCAGAACACAAAACTGCAACATGTAAACAGTCTTCCAACTTTATATTCCTAGGCTGTCCCAATCCATTCAATGGGAAACCCCAAATTCAGCTGGATGACTTGCAGGTATGATGTTATGCATGTGTTTTAAAATGGTAAGATTCAGATCTAGCAAACCATAAGACAGCCTAGAACAACAAAACACCTTCTATCACTTAATGAAGGTCAACCAACTTGGGTCTTGCGGAACTGAGGGTGGCAGCAAGATTTTAGACAAAGATATTTGTGTGATGTCCAATACAGAGCCTATGCTTTGTGCCTGTTAATGCATGTGTCCTTGTAAAATCCCTGTGAAGTACAAAAGTAGTGTTATCCTGATTTTTCACAGATGGAAAATGGAGACACTGAGAAATTAAAGGGGAGAGGCTGTCTCTAGGGTAAGCATGACGCAAAACAGCCAAATCTTTATAGGTCAAAACTGCCACTTTGAATTGCACCTAGCAACAGATGGGAAGCCAGATTCATTCCATTATATGTCCTTTTCAGTAAGGAGACAGAAAATAACCAGTGTAAAAAATACGCCTTATTTTTGCTATTATTTTTTGTTAGGCAGTGCTAGAATAGAATGTTCTGTGGAGGAGATGCAGAGGAAATAGCGATTATTGCAGGAGTAACATTTACCTACAGACCTTGTAATCAAGGAGTTGCTTTTTGCACCATCTTATTCCTAGCAGCTCTGAAATCTCTCAGAAGAGTAAAGACATTTGGTCTCCAGCCCAGTGTTCACTTAAAGGCAATATAAACAGAAAGCCAGCAAAGGGGAAACCTATGCTTATCAGGCTATTCCTGCTCTATCTATCTCTTGCTGCCTTCCACAGTTTGCTGGGCACATGAAAAGTAAAATAAATACCCAGTTACATTTTGCTTATCATCTCACACATTTCACAAAAAAAATAAAGGCATTCACTGAGGGTTTTTTCTTTTTATTTCTGTCTGCTGCTGACAGAAGGGGTGCTTAGAATGAGAGAAGATAAAATGGTTTTAAATATGTATATATTTAAGAGGTTATCTCAAAGGAAAAAAATATTTTTCTGCTGTGGTTGGCTACTTTCTTAGCCTCACTTTAAACATTTATCTGATGAAATCATTACATTCCTCAAAAGAGACAGTTCATGAATCCTCAGATTCTTACAGCTGACAAATAATTAAATAGCCCAAACTCTGCACTATTAACAGTAAAGTGTCTGACTCATGATGCCTAGATAAAAACCCAGCAGGTTCAGCATGCCACCCCAGCCTGGCTGGGGTAATGCACTCCCACACAGCAGACAGCCCAATGGGGTTTTGGCCAACCTCCTCAGCTCAGGAATCCCACACCACTTCAACCAGCCCTTGCAAACAGCACGCAGGCAGACTCATTGTCATGCTGACAGCCAGGACAAGATGCATCAACATTGCAAAAATCACAGTGAGATGAATTAAGGACATCAGGTTTTGTTTGGGATTAGCTGATTTTATAGTCCTTGGGAAAAGCATCAGCTTTGTAAAACTGCTTCTCCTTTGAGACTGCACAGTTTGAAAGCCTGTTTTTAAAGCTACAGCGGTGACCCCACTTCAGACAGCAGTATGAATGCTCAAAGAATTAGAAGAGTATTTGCTAATATTTATAGTTCTTTGGCATCCAGGTGTCTCAGAGCATTTTAGAGACACTCATGAGAGGAATTTCTAGAAACTGTAAATCATACAGGTGATGGCAAAGAGAGACCAACAGGTACAGAGAAGTGAAGTGACTTCCATGAGGTTGGCCGAACATCTGAAAATCTAAGTCAAGTCCTTTACACTTCACTTCAACGAGTTTTTATTTCATAGGATTTTAGAAGTTCTGTCAGTCCATTTGGTGGTACAATAGTGTCAAATATGATGTGCTGGTAACTGGTGTTGTTTCACTGGCATTTTTCTTTTAGCATTTGTACAGCATAACCTGGCAAACTGCAGGGAAGGCAAGAATGTACCCAGTACTTTATAAGAAGAAATGCAAATACTTAGATCATTTCTCCAAGTACCCATAAGTAGAAGAGAAAGCTGCTTTTAAAATAATAATTATATTAAATTAATTAAATATGGAACAAGCCATGTAAAGGAGGAATAAAATTACTTCACAAACATTCTCAACAATAAGCTAAGGACAGCTGTCATACTGATGGAAAACCAGAAGGATTAACGTAAGATGACCACAATGACATTTTCTATTCAAAGAAACCTCTGATGTCAGCCAATTTATAGTGACTTTGACTGTTCACATTTATATACATAATGACCTGCACGTGTTAGAAACACCAACTTGATTTGGGATGCTAGCAGGCTTCCACATTGCCTTCTCCCTGACAGTGTGGAAAGATGTCGCTAGTACAACAGCCACAAATCCAATTACCTGTGAGGAGATAATTCTACATGCACGCTATCTTCAGAGTGAAAAACATATGCCATTTCTTAGGCTTCAACCAATCCTGGTTTTAAGATGACAAAAGGCAGCTAAAAAATCTGCAAGCTGATCTGAGTGAGATACCAGCTCAGGTATTCTTCAGAAATTGGTGGGAGGAGGGAAAGATCTTGAACTAGGTTAACTTAATAAAAAATAACCTGGTAGTATGCAGTTGATGGACGCAAGCACTAATAATCCAGGGATTAAAGTCAAGGATCACAATTTGTCTGACATGGCAGAATACCTGACTCCCTGCTTTAGAAGGACCTTGGTCAAATCTGTGTATCTGCCTCAATTTCCTAATAGATACTACAGAGAACTTTGCAAATTAATTACAAGTTAATAAAAATTTTAGCTCCATAAAAGAGATTATGCCTTAGATGCTATCACAATCTCTTACATTCAGTATCAGTATAGTAGTCAGGAAAGGATCTTCAGGAAAATACAGAAGAGAAATTGGAAAAAAACTTCTTGCATCATCTGGAGTTTTAAAGTGACCAGCCCAACTCGGCTAAATTTTAGTACATGTTCCTGGAAATGACCTAGCACCTTTCCATGTGCCTTTGCCTTACCTCCCTAAGCATGGCAGCAGCAGCAACAACCTGAGGGATCAGGGTGAAATAGCAGAAGGTCCATAAAGAGCCACTCAAGTATTGAACATTACAAGTTCAGTTGTTTCCATCAGGTAAAGAGGTACCACCCAGGATGAAAAGGAAGGATTTTGTATTCTGAACTTTAGACATGCCAACAGCTCACTGTCAACCTGAAGACCAACAGTTTTTAAGAAGACAACTGTTGGCATTATTCATAACTAAGCTATATTTGTTCCAAGGTCATTAAAACTCTCACTTACTGCACAATGTTCATTACCAGAGATACAGGATGTAGCAATAGCGCCTCCACTTCAAATAGGAGCAGACTTTGGAGTCCTGCTCTTGTAGCTCAGTCCTGGCAGGGTGGGCTCCATGTGGCTCCAGTCCTGCTCAGGAGGAGCGTGGGGAATGGACAAAGTATGTTCTTTATCAGCCATTCTTTCCCAAAAATCCTCTAAGAGAAAAAAATCAAAGGCAGCTACACATCAAGGAGCCAAAGCCAGGTAGTTTGGGATATTCACAAGTCTGAAATTCACTCAATATTTGAATTATCTCCATAACAGGAATTCTCAGTGCACCAAGGCCATCAGAGTGGGTCTCTTCTGTCTGACTTTATTTTGAACACAGCTCACTTCTCAAGAATTAACTTCAGAACCATGCCTTTAGATTAATTTGACCATTTTTTATACATCCACAGTGCCTGAAAGTTGTTCAAAATTATACACTATGTATTTTGAAGCTCTTCAATTGTCCAATCTATTGGGAAAGTTTTATAGTCTACTTTTGTAAGCTGTAACATCCCAAGCAAATTTTAAACATTATTCCCTTGTGTGAGCTCTCCTTACTTGCAGCTAATAAAAAATAGGGTCCCAGATTGCCCACCCTTGTAATACCATGGGGGAAGGAAAGAAAGGGATGAAATTGCTCAAACACTGGAAATTACTTCTCAAAATATTGCCCCTGAGTGCAAATATGGACAGAACAGAAATAAAGTCAAGCCAAAGCCAAATCAGATAGGTCAGGTCACTGGGAAAGAACTTTTCTCCTTACATTACTATGTAAACATATAATGGAGGGAATCTAACACCTGGAGATCACAGTGAAAAGCCCAGCAGAGGTGGAGTACAGTCAATGATTCCCAGAATCTGTGCCAAAGAAAGAATGCAGCATTTGTTTCCCTCCCAGGTGAACAGATTCTTGAATTATACCTACTTCAGTCCACTAAAAAACTTGCAATAAAAATACATTTTAGACTACTAAAATGCCTTATTGAATCTATGCAAAAGTGGATTTTTTCCGTGTTTGCTCTTATTTAATCAAGTGAAAAATTTTATTTCACTTAAGTTTACTGTGTATGATTTCATCAATGCACAACAGCAGCAAGTAACTGAAGCATATATGTTTCACAGTTCCTAATCTTTACAATGTAGCTTTTAAACTTGCCACTCTCCTATTTTGAGGGTCCTAACAACAGAGCACATTCATTCAGCCCTTTCCCAACCAAGCAAAACACTCACTGGGATTTCCTTTTCAAGCCTGCTAATTGAAAACATTCTGCAGCTTATTAGTCACTATACAGATTATCTGCTGACATGCAAACTCTCACTCATTCCGGAGCTGTTAATTAACACGTAATTACTGATCCCACAGAGACTGGACTGCAGGTGTGATGCTCTGGGTCCTGCTCTAATAACCATTCCTCTCAGATGTTGGAACAGACGTAATACACGGCAAATGCATTTTCCCAGAACACCACTCCACCCTCACCAAAAGTGTTCAGGCTCTGTTTTGGTTTTAGTACATTTTTTGGTTTGGGTTTTTTAATTGTCTGGTTTAATTATGTCCAAGGTCCACTCACAACCTATCACATAAAAGTAACAAAAATCTGCACTCTCCCACCAGCCTGGCTCAGCAGGAGCTGGCCCAGGGCAGCTGCTCTGCATGGTGAATTTGAATAGAAAGACCTAGAGGAAAAAAAAAAAATGGCAGAGAATGAAGGATAGAATAACAGGGAGTGAGACAGATATGTCCAGTCATTTCTGTGACTACCTAAATGATGATCTCACCTACTGGTTTATTCAGTGCAAGGCAATACTCAGTCAAGTCTGCTTGATTTATGCTTTATACAGCATAAATCTTGCCTTTAAAATACTACCTTTCATTCAATTACTCTCATACAGCTACATGACTGGTGTCATCAGAAGGAGTTGGGTTCTATGACCATGAGCTGCTTTACAAGACACCAGGGCTGCTGGCAAAAGATGGGGTACACCTATCTCAAAGGAGGAAAAGGATCCTGGGTCAGGAGCTAGGAGCACTCATAGACAGGTCTTTAAACTAGACTCAAAGCAGGAGGGGAGAGTGCAGGGGTAAAACTGGGCTTACTAGAGAGAAGCCTGGGAACGGCACACCAGTACCAGGGGGACAGATCAAAAATGGCAGTGATCACACCACCATCACCACTACAACTGATTAGGGAATAAACCAGACCAACCAGAGTAGTGAAAAATGTGCCTCAACTGTCTCCTTACATGAAAACCAAAAGATCAGCCTCCTGAAGTGTATGTATACAAATGCACACAGTCTGGGAAATAAACAGGAGGAACTGGAGCTCTGTGCTCAGTCAGATAATTATTATATCATAGGAATAACTGAAACATGGTGGGATGATTCTCACAACTTGACCATGACAGATGCCTATAGGCTGCTTCGTAAAGATAGGCAGGGGAGAAGAGGGGGAGGAGTCATGCTCTATGTTAAGGAAAACCTTGAATGTATACAAGTCAGCTATGGCAATTGTGGTAGCCCTATTGAATGCCTCTGGATCAAAACCAGAGGGATTGTTTCCAAGGGAGACCTTTCAGTAGGTACCTGTTACCGATCCTTAAACCAAGGTAACAAGAACGATGAAGCGATACTCAAGTCACTCAGGCAAGCTTCCGGTAAACACAACCTGGTCCTTATGGAAGACCTGAACTACCCAGACATCTGCTGGAGGAGCAACACTGCAGTTCACCTGGCATCTATCAAGTTCCTAGAATGTGTAGAAGACTGCTTCCTCAAACAAATGCTGGATGTGATAACCAGGAATGGAGCACAGCTGGACTTAATACTCACTAATATATATTAGTTTATATATCTGTTCTTTCCCCACATGTTATTCCCTTTTTCTCTGTTATAGTAAATTTGTTCCAGTTTCAATTTCCAACCCCTAAGTCTCTCTTCCTTATTCCCCTTCTGTGTTCCCTTGGGAAGATGGAGGGGGGGTAATAGGGAGCAATTCTGCCCTCTGGTTTGTGGTTCACCCGTATGATTCAAACCAGAAAAAACAATGAAAGTGAATTCCAAGACAAAGATTTATATTTTAGAAGAGCAAACTTCAGCTCGCTCAGGGCTCAGTTGGAAAGGATCCTGTGGAAAGCTTTCATAGAGGGTAAAGAAGCTAGTGAATGCTGGGAGTTTTTCAAGAACACTCTTCTAGATAACCAAAACCAATTCATCCCCTCTAGAGCCAAGGGAAGTAGGCTGAGCAAGAGGCCACCTTGGCTTATGGGTCTGCTCAGAATCAAAAGGGAAATGTACCAGAGGTAGAAAAGTAGAACATTACTGGATGGAAATGACAAGGGCATTGCAAGGGTATGCAGAGATGCAGTTAGGAAAGCAAAAGCTCAGCTTGAGCTGACATTGGCCAAAGATGTGAAAAGCTTCAAGAAAGGATTCTTTAGATACATTAGCAACAAGCAGAAACAGAGGAATAATATTGGCCCACTATTAAACAGGAGAGGCGAATTAGTCACCAACAATACTGAAATGGAAGAGGTCCTCAACACCTGCAGGAGCACAGTTCAGACTGGGATCCCACCTGGCTTGAGAGCAGCCCTGTGAAATGGGACCTGGAGGTCTTGCTGGATAACAAGTTCACTCACTCAACATGAGCGAACACTGTGCTGCAGCAACAAAGAAAGCCACCAGGATGCTGGGCTGCATCAACAAGGGCATCACCAGCAGAGATAAAGAGGTCATCATCCCACTCTACGTGGCGCTTGTCAGACCACACCTGGAGCATTGCATTCAGTTGTGATCCCCACTCTACACAAAAGATGTGGACAGGCTGCAGGGTCCAGAGAAGGGACACAAGGACAGTCAGAGGACTGGAGGACCTGCCATGTGAGGACAGGCTGAGAAAACTGGGTTTGGTCAGCCTTGAGAAGAAAAGGCTTTGAGGAGACTTCATTAACATGTTCCAGTACTTAAAGGGTGGCTACCAAGAAGATGGATACTCCCTTTTTTACCAGGAGTCACACGGAAAAGGCAAGGGGTAATGGGCACAAGTTCATCCCGGGGAGATTCCAGTTGGACACAAGAGGTAAATTTTCACCATGAGGACAGTCAAACATTGGAATAGTCTCCCAAGGGAATTAATAAATTCCCCCCACATTAGACAATTTTAAGTCTCAGCTTGACAGGGTGCTGAGCTATCTCCTGTAAACTATAGTGTTACCTAGAAAGGTTGAACCAGATGATCCTTAAGGTCCCTTCCAACCTGCCGTTCTATGATTCTATGATACAAAGACTCATGCTACCACAACTATTCCCTCTAGGCATTTGGATAATGGGATATTCAAGAAGCAACCTTTTTCAAATCTCATCACACTGAATTTCGTTTAAGAATTGAAACATTTTAAAAGAGTCTTTGCTCAAGTAAGGCAAAAACGTTACAACATACTAAAAATGAGATTATAAAGGCACTGTCATGGAAAGTTAGGTCAGATGAAATCACAAGTTTATAACTCCTTATTAGGAAGCTTATACTGGTCATGGGATACAGTCAAGAACCAATTCCAGAAAGAACTTCATTAAGCAAAATACCTTTGCCAGGGATAAGTCTATCCAAATGTAAAATAAATTTGGAACTGGATTGCTAAAAGCAAGGAGAATTGGCACATAATTCTGTTCTCACTGAAATAAGAGGTAAAACTACCCCAATGAGGGCACACTATACTAGACAGTTTTGAAAACTCCATCCTACATATACAGGGATTATCAACAATTTCCCTATCCCTGAGAATCTCTGATATGAATATCAGCAGAAGTCATTAAAATTACCATATCAGATGGAATCCCAAAATATGTTGTGCTATGCTTCATTATGAACCACTGAATATGAACGTGACAAATGAGCTTTCTGTACTCTTTTTAATACTTTGCCATATTAGAGGAAGCAAAGGATCAAACAGTTCTAGATAGCAGCCATATTCAGTTTGAGAACTCCCATATTTTTTTTTCTGGATTTCAACAACAACTAAACCTTTGTAAAAAGAACACTGTGCCACTACTGAAACCTTTGGACCTGCATTGATTCATCCTTCCATGCATTCCCCAGTAATTCACTGTCAACCACACTGTCAGTTTAGACAAAACTGAGTAAGAAAAGATGGTGCCAGTACAAATTTGTTAAGAGAGTCACTAATTGAATCTGGAAAGGGAATTAATACATCTTTTTTGGAATTGAGATACTACCCAAGAAGTGGCTGTATATGTGCATCAGAGGAGAGAACAACTCCCTCTGGAACAGAGGTGCACAACCTGCCAAGAGGAGGAGATGTCACACTCCTTTGTGACAGATGATTCTGTGATAGTCAGATCTGGGACAGGGTATTAAACTAGAACAGATATAGTTACTTTTATTACACATGGTACATTAAAGATGCTAGAGAACAACCAGGCATGGAACTGGTAGAGAAAACTGTAGCAACATCAGCCTTTCTGTATCAGAGCATCAATATGTTTCAACCTGATCTTGCATTTGGACATTAGGTCTCACATAGGGACATTACAGGATACATGTTTTCATGTCTCTGGCTTCAAAAGACGTGGCATGCAAAGAATAAGCAATCATATGGGGCACTATTCAGTTATCATCTGGGTCTGGCCAAGCATTGGGTTCATAGTCACTACCTGACCCTGACGTTGCCAATTGCTCTCTATACTAGGGATGTGAGAAGTGCTCATTGACAAACCTCCCATCAATACAGTCTTTAGAACAGACTTCATGCCATGTATTTCACACAACTGAATTTGCTAGTAGGACATGTGATGCACTGTAGCAAAGCTTATGTGCTGGAATTTTACAATAATTCCTACTTTGGCTACAGAAAAGACTTTTTATGCAACTCAGCAACTAAAGCAAATAAAAAATTAGAAGTCTGAAGAGGGAAAAGTAAGACAGTTGTTTATGAAGTGATGATAGGTGGGAAAAACAGATATATAATCAGTGATTAAGACGATGTATCCAGCTTGACAGTAGACACCTCCTGTGAACTGCTCCACAAAAGTCAGTTGAAAATACTGTCTTCAGAATACAAGCTGGAGCAAAATCCAGCTCTTCAAGAGTTAATGCAATTTTGAGAATGAGAAGACTTCTTCTTCTGACCCTGTCTGTGATACATCAGTTTTCATCATCTTTAAGTGGCCTGACCTCTTCCTCCTAGCAGAATGATGAAAGACAGCTACTAAAGCTTCTCGATTTCAGATCTCGGCTTCTAGGAAAGAGGCAGTTGTCATCTTTTTTGAATAAGAAAACACAGAAAAGAATTACCAGAAAAAGTCACACTCCACCACATCTATAAAAGGGTTCAAAGGCTTTTTTGTACCTGGATAACATTGGAACAGGCTTGTCAGGAGGGAAGCAGCACTGTACAGTGCCACTGAGCAGCTTCCAGCCTCTAGTTTGCTGCTGAAAAACTAGGACAGGTAATGGTGAAAGGAAGGAAGTCAGGTGCAGTTCTCCTTCTCTTTACTTTGCTGACACCATAATTCACAGGTACTGGCCTGAAAGGCTTCTCTACACTTCCAACTTCAACACAAAGATGGTTTTTGGTAACCATTCTCCTACTTTGATTTAACTTCAAATAATTGATTTAACTTCAAATAATAACAAAATAAGCCCATCAGCTTTTTGGAAAAATGACAAAGAACACTAACAACAAACAGGATCACAGAATGATATTAGCAGCACATATTCTTAAACCTGTGATTTCAGGTCGTATCTTGGACTCTTTCTCCTGTAAATTGTAATGCTAATAAAAAGTATCCCTTGGAAGAGGAGGAAAACAGATTACACCAAAAAGAAAATGCAGTCCCATTTCTGCCTTCTAAAGTAAGGCCAGAGAGAACCTGAGCTGTTAGTGAAATACATATGGAGGCTAGTTAAGTAAAAATTACTTTTATCAATTAGAAGAGAAATCTGAATAAATTATTTATTAGAAACTATTAGCTCTTTATACTCCACTGTCAAGTCTTCTTTATTTATTAACCTCAGAAAAAGAAATGTCTTATATTGTTTATGTAGATATTATTTTCCTAAAGTTCTATTCACCTCTGGAAGAGTAACAATGAAGCTTGGCTAGTACTGGATTTCTGCTCAATAATTAATGGAAATGAAACCTAGAAAGACAAAAAAAACCCAAACGAGAACCCTCTCTTTACCCTGGCTGGAGTTGATACCCAAACTGTTGTTCATAAAACAGAGAGGCTTGCCTTAATTAGCTGCTCTTTCAGTCTTAATAGTTACAGATTACTATAGTATCACAGAAATATTAATATTAAATACACAAATCTGACTCGTTCCAAGACGCATCCCAACTCCGTGTGCTCCCTCAATGTGTTCCATGGCAGAGCTGTCCTTTTGAACTAGTGCAGCACACATTCATTACTGCAGAGTCTATGAACACAGTGACAGTAATAATAAATTGAAATTTACATCAAATGTAATCTCATTAATTGTCTGATCATATCTGAGTTTGACTATTTAAATGCATTAATAAAAAATATTCTATTACACGACATTAAAGATGCTATCTTGGTTAATTTCCTTAAAATATCATTCCAGCTTACTACTTCATCTTGGGTTTATGTATCTTAATTTTAAACATGTAGTACTTGTATTTGGAAAGAATTTTAATTGAAGAAACTAAAACCTGAGCATTGCCTTAAATTGTTGAAGTCTCAAAAGAGTGCTCTAGATTTCTACTCACTTGCTTCCCCAGGCACTCTGACAGACAGGACACTAGGGACCCAGAGAGGCAGAGATGACAGAGTGGCAGTATAAAGCTTGCTTTTCTCAGGCTATCAACAGAGAGGGTCCGAAGTGCCCATCCACAAGCCTCTGAGTTCACCTGAAGAGTCTGCAATGGAGGAGAGCTGGGTTTGGCTCCCATATCTGGTGTGGCACCATCAGATTGCCATGGCTTTGCAAGGCAAGAAAAATGCATGTGCAGGGAGAATTATACCAAGGCCTAATCCCTACTTCATACCACCTTGCCAACTGGGAAAATAATACACTACACCAGCTTGGGCTTTATGTAACAAAAACGACTGGATTCAAGTCAATGGGAAGATGCCTGCTGTCCTGACTTATTTTCAGATTAAGCACTGTGGGAACATGCATACTTTAGACTACTTTTTGACACTGCTGGGAAACAGAAGGTGAGTTGAGAGCACTGTTTCACCTTTAAGAGAGGAGCCTAAGTCCAAATGTTGCATTTTAACATCTTTTCTCTTTCAGAAGAATTCAGAGGAGATGTTACATCTGTAAATAACAGAAACACTACCCATTACACAGAGTCTGCATTTCTACCTTCTGACCTGTATTGTACAGACTTAAGTCCCTGAACAATCCTTTCTAACCCAAGTCACTGGTTTGTTTCATACAGCTAAACAGAGGTGATCACTGTACATGAATACTTCTCCAGAAGCCTTTCCATTTGCAGTATGAGGCATTCTTTAAAAATATTATTTTCAAATAAACAGTAATAGCTCAGAATCAATTTCAGATTGAATTAATATCTTTAAGATAAATTGAAGTTATCTTAGTAATGTAACAGACTTTGGACCACATCCTGAGGGTGGTAAAACTAGGCTCACACATTTTATTAAGAGCCTAAACACATAACTTGTTTTTAAAAAGTACTCAACCTGTAGGCATTTCCAATTATTTTATTACAATTAATGGAGCCCTAGAAAGTTCAACATTTTTTAAAAAACATCAGTGTATATAATTTAAGCTTCTAAACACAGGCTTAATGGAATTTGCAAAGAAAATTGCTAGGAAAATTGTAAATTACCTCTGCTACAAAGACTGAGAGAGTTGGGGCTATTGAGCCTGGAGAAGAGAAGGCTCCAGAGAGACCTTGTAGTAGCATTCCAGTGCCTGAAGGGCTACAGGAAAGCTGGGGAGAGGCTTTTCACCAGAGAGGGCAGTGATAAGACAAGGGGGAATGGTCTTCATCTGAAAGAGGGGAGATTTAGGTCAGACATCAGGAAGAAATTCTTCACCATTAGGGTCATAAAGTGCTGGAATAGGTTGTCCAGGGAGGTTGTGGAAGCCCCTCCCTGGAGGTGTTTAAGACCAGGTAGGACAGGGCTTTGTGCAACCTGGTCTAGTGTGAGATGTCCCTGCTTATATCAGTGAGTTTGGAACCTGATAATCTTTAAGGTCCCTTCCAACCTTAACCATTCTATGATGCTAGAATTCAAATAAATACCTGTGTAATAATTTATGGGATTTGGAAAGCACCACAGGAAGAATTCTACTACAGATTCTTCATTGACAAACAGGGGGCTGAAATCCAGTGAGGTTTTTAATGCACTATGAAAAACACAGAAACCCCCCTAGGCACCATTCATTATTGTCTCAAGTTCTCGTTACCACCACTCTGTTATCCTTATGCATGCTCTTAGCCCACAGCCAGATAATCCCATGTAGCTCAAATCTCTTACACTGAGATTTAAGGTAGATTATGTTGCTGGGTTTTCACTGCTGAGCCTCAGATGATGCACAGTAATTAATTAAGATGTAATCAACTGATTAGAAGTTTGAGCCCTAAGTTTCTTCTGAAGATATGGGCACTGTACTGAGAGTCATGGAATTACAATCACTTAAGAAGTTGCCATTTGCCAACCATTCTGTGTGGGTACTTACATTAAGCATCACTACTGGTGGTTTTAATCAATTTGCTTTACCTTCCAATTACAGTCATTCCACACTCACTCAGGTCCATACCATAAACAATGCAATTTCAAACTACATTATTGAACCACCTGTGGCTGCCCTTAGAAATAAATCTGCCTCAGGTAGGTTTAATTTCCATAAGTAAACATTCTAATGCATATTAAGTTAACATAACTAGTTTTAGAACAATATAAAGTTGTGCATGGAAGACTTTGCATCCCTTTAAATATACCCATTTATATTTACCCATTTTGAAGTACAACTAAATTTCAAACTAAATTTAAAAGTACTTAAACCTTAGATAAACATAGTGGAACTCTGAAATATCCAATTAGTTTCAAATAGCTTCTTGGATCTTTAAGGATTAACAACCATAATAATTATCAGAGTCAAACAGCAACTATTCACACTATTCTTCAAATCATATTATTTTCTATACAATTTTATAGGGGAACTTTCATTATACTACCACAGGAGATGAAAGCTAATCGAGCCTGGAAACGTTCAATTAAATTAAAAAATCCTCAGGAACTGCCTGTTAGTGATTTGCTGGAAGGTTTGTGTATAACACGCCATTCCACAATTTCAACAGTACAAACAGCAAATCTACTATTTTAAATTAGTACATCTGCAAATAAACCAGGAAAGCTACGTATTTTTACAAGAGTCTGTAGATTTCTGCTTGACAAGTACTGACACAGTAAAAGGTGACTGATGCCAGAGCTACTTGTCCATAAATCTGCATTTGTTATCGTTCCAGAAGGAAAAGGCTAAACCTAGAGAAAGCGTAGGCGAATCCATGACTTTGACAACAAACATGAACATCCGTTCTTTTCTAGAACAGCTTTTATCAGCTGCAGAACTGGAAACATGGAGAGAATTTGGAAGCAAGGACTCTCTAATGTTTCTATGTATAAACTATCAAAATATTATGCTGGTGGTACCCAACAGCACTTCTCAACTGGATGTTGCAGTCAGCACTAGTAAGAAAAGGCCTACAAGGTAGATGCTGGAAAATGAAATGTTCGTTGTTTATTTAGCACCTGTGCAAACAGCAACTGATACTTTACCAGCATAAATGTCCAAAGTCAAAGCTCAATTTATCTAATTTGCACTCAAATATTGCAAAAGGGTGTATGTCAGATTGTCTTAGATATATTACAAATTATTATGAAACAAAAATCATATAAAATCTTCCTTGGGTGAAAAGGAAGCATGACATAAGTCTGAACACAATATAACTAACATATGCCTAATTCTTTTCAGAATTAAGGCATAAAATTGAGAGATTTAGAAAGTCTTCAGATTTTCTTAAAATTTAAATAAGGTCTTGAGCTGTTAATCTGTTGTACCTAACCTTGTCTCACTGTAAGACAAGGACCATAATTATGACCTGCAACTGATCTTACCACTTCAAAATTACTTTAAATGTTATTCAACCACTAAAGATTATAACAGAGAAGCAGGTATTTTATTATGCTAGCCTAGATCCAGTTAACAGGATACAGAGCAAAGACTGTCTGCTTTATCAGAGAAAGCAAGAGAGTATCTCCTGGATTTTGGCAGAAGATCAGTCCAGAGTTCTTGGAGTGCAAAACTATTTGCAAAGCATCTGCAAAAATCCTGCAGACTGTAAATTAAAAAGCCTGACTTTCTCAGCTCTCCAGAAACCAATAAAAAATTGCATGCTATTAGAAGAGGAACCAAAATATGTGTTTTATCTAACTCATTTCTAACTCTTCTCAAGCTGTATGGACATAAAAGTCCCCAGTTTGGGTCACTATTTCATTGTTCTATGAAATCAGAAACCAAAATGTTAAGCCAAAATCAGACAAATTCTAGAACCCAGGTGGAATCAGGCTTGGATCCAGAAGATATAATAATGGTGAGGATATGGCACAGAGCACGTAGCAAAGGAATAATTTTCTTTGCACTTGCAGTCTATACCTGTCACTCCGCTACAGGAAGACCTATGAAAAATGTTATTTTTAAAAATTACACAAGAGCTTTGTGTCAGCACTACCAGTTTGCGAAGTTCGTGTCCCAAATTACCAAAGTCCTAAATCCTGTTATATGGCATTGAAAACCAGAATCTCTGCGTGAGAGGGATGTAGAGACTGCAGTGGCATCAGCAGCAGGGAGCTGTTATCCCTCCTGTCTGCTGGACAACATGTCAGGTAGCCAAGGCACAGGAAAATGAGTATTGATAAATCTATGTAATGCTTCCTTGAAGTGACGGCAAGTTAACACACAGGTCCGATCAAGGCCCTCAGCATACAAAAACAAAATCAAAGCAGGGCCCTTGAGGTACTAAATATAGCTTCAGCTCTAAACTTTCTGAGAAATGTTATTGTATAAGAAAATTGATTCATCCAAATACAGAGTCCAGAGCTACATCTGATCTTTGGACACCTGCCTATCAACCCACATTTTAGCCAATTGACTCCAGTGTTTTAGTTCATGTCTTTCAGTTCTTTAAATGGCTATTACAGCAACCATCAACTCGAATCTGGCAGTACAACCCTCACTCTGGTGTTATTAAAATAAATATATTAAATAAGATTATGTACTAGATCACACTAAGCACCCTGAAAGCATTTGCTGAGGAACTATAGCATTATAGCACTGTAGCATGTGCATTCTCACAGACATTTACATTCATGAGCTCATCTGCATGCACACACTTTGCAATGACTCACGTATACAAAAATGTACAAGTAATTACACTGTAAGAGAAAAGGACAGCATGAAGCAGAGTTTGGTCTATGAGTAAAATAGCTTGACTGTGCTTTTTTTAGCAACAGATCAAGTCAAGGAAAAGTGAATGAAGAAAATAACAACTACCTGGAATCTGTATCTACACCTTGGAAAGCACACTAGGCTGTAACTTCATTTAAAAATAAAACAAAATTAGGAGCAGGTAGGACAACTCAGCAGGCTTGTGGCAAAACCCTGCTGTTGTCCCAGCTCCAACTGCAGCACAGTGGGGTTGGTTGTTACTCCCAGCTGAGTGTCTTCCCTCACTTTATTTCACAACCTGCATCTCCTGGACCATGTGCCTGCTGGCTTGGTGATGGATTTGGTTTGGCATTTTGTCTGCCAGGCTTGCTGTGTTCCAATAGGCACTGAACTTCTGCTACAGCTGTGGTTACAGTCCCAGGGTGTTATGCACATATGATCAGATTGATTACAACTGTGAGAGGAAAGAGGAGAAGGAAGAGAACAGAAATCAATGACCTACTGTACCAAGAAAGAACCAATTATTCAGCAAACCTGCTTTTGTTAATTCTGTCACACAACCTTCTCTATTAAATTTCCACCATTATTTGAATTAACTGTTGCTGTCACAGCAATAATATTCACAGACACTCACATTCTGCAAACACTTGCTTATACCAGAACCAATCTAGTGATAGTGCCTGTATCTGATGAACTAGTTTGTAGTCTAATTATAGTGCTTATCAGATAATTTATTAGACAGCAATAAAGTTTAGATTTACTTTGCACACAATATTGTTGCATTATTAGAAGATGTATACACGAAGCTACACTTTGCTCTCAATTACACAAGTATAAATCTTGAGCAACTCTACTGAAGTCAATAGTTACTATAAATTGACATGCAGCTGCTTTGCATTCAAAAATCTGTAATAAAGAGTAGCATTTTTTCCATGTATTTGCATGCATTATTTCTATGCATTACTTCTAGCACTCCAGGTGGTTACTTTCATAATGATACAGAACATTTTTGTACTGTTGAAATAAATGGCAATCCTGTTACAGAAAATGGCTTTATAATAAGGAAGGAAATTATCTAAATGTTTAGTGCAAGAAGCAGCATTCAGACAATTCCTGGTATACAGTCAAAGATGATTAACTAAAAAGGAAAAGTACTCTCAGAAAGGTAGATTTCATTCACCTTAAAATGAACTCACAGAAAGATTAACAAGATAAAGCTGCTGTATTAAAATCTGACTTTCAGATCAATTACAGTATTAAGAATGTTAATGATATGTTAATGATTGATTGTTTGCATACAGAGAGGAATAAATGCAAACAGCTACATGGAGAAATTAGAATAAAAAATACAATATTATTTATCAGACTACAATATTGTGCAGTTTAGTTTGAAGGCTAAATAGGACCTAAACTGTTTTCACAGACTGAACCTGGACAAACTCAACACTAACACATAAAACTTCATTTTTTATTTAGCATAAAGGTGGAATTTTATAGCTGCTTTGATCACATATAAGCACACAGTCGCTTGCAGTTTTTCACATACCTGACTTCTAACTAAGCCCTGGCATTAAATACTGAAGACTGTGATTCTGATCACATCTGAGTGGTGAAAACTGAGCACGGAATTACTGTGAAAGCAAAAGAATTCCTGAATTTGCCTTATAATCCCTCTTTGGGATGTTTCACTTGGGAATGCCACAGAAAGCTACCTTCACTTCTCCTATCAGTTCTTCTTTTGGTAAAATGGAGGTTAGAATACTGACCATAACTTACCTTGTGGGTATTTGGGGACACTGCCTTCCACATGATTTTTATATAGTCCTGACCTGTTTGATGGCAGAGATTTTGTAAAACGTGGGCTCTGTTCCTGAGGATCCAGGCCTTGAGCAGATGCAGAATATTTAAGTCCAAATATTTGAATTTCTGTGTGCCTATACCACATATTTGCAAAAGGGAGACACATTAATATTTCCTTTGTCTACTGCTAACATTTGTATATTTAGGCTGCAAACCTACTCAATCCCAATGGTCTCTCATCTCTTTTCTGTATCAGGCAAGGAAGTAATTTATGGTGGAAGAGGTAGATGCCACCAGCATAACAATAGCTAATTACAAAAATACTAAAATGTGCTCTTCTGAATGCTGCATGGCACTGCTTGTCACTGGGAAAATACAATAAAATGCACTAATTTTAAAAATTTAGGAAGCATGAAATGCCTAGACTTTTAAAAACATTCCCATGGTTTGCTTTTAACTCCCCCCTTCAATTTTTAAGAAACAAGAGCCTTTCGAGGGGGATTAGAGCACCCCATGAGATCTCAAAGCCCACAGCAGCTTCCATTCTATCAGTAACTTCAGCCCAAGCTGCAAAACTTTTGCAGGCAGAATTACTTTGAAGTAGCTGGAGTTCTGGGAGAAACATGTTTTTTACCTAAAATTTGAAGTTTTTGAAAGGATAAGCTGAATAAAAATCCCAATGGCATCCAACTTCTGCCCCAGTCCTTGATAGCAGGAGTTTTATTTCTCAAACACTATCTCTCCTCTGAAGCTGACTTTCTCCTCAAACTAGAGTGCCTTCAAGTGGTCTGTGCATCTGCTCAACATGCCAGGTATGGAACAGACTGCTTGTTTAACATGCTTACCTCTTTGTGGAGCTTTATTCCATAGTATCTTGTATGTGTTGGAAATAGCAGAAAGATCTTGGATAAAACAGGATGAAAGAAAAATTATAGAAAAGAGAATTCTAAAATACTTAGTTGTTGGGGGGAGGAAGTCTGTACATATGCACACATACACACACAAAATCAATACTAAACTTACATTTCAAAGCTGTAGCTGATAGGAAACCAGAAAGATTTCTGTCCTCTGGTTTTAAGGCAGCCTACTCCAGAGTTAGAGGCTCTTTGCCAAGCCATATCTGAGCTTGGATTTCTGACACATACAAAAGCTTAGGAGATGGGCTCACCAGCAGCATAAGAAATGTCTGCCACACACACATCTTCTGTCTGCATGCTCACTATGTCAGACTGTCTACCTCTTCAGCCAAATTCCCAAAAGTCTTCAATGTAAATGCCATTCTTTCATATTATATGGCAATAAAAGGAGAAGTAATATAAGCAAAAACCAGAAAAATTAGATTATTTAATAAAACAGATGAAAAATAAAAAAGAGAGAAGAAAGTAGGGGGGGAGAGGAACAGTTGATCTTCATCTCTCAGCGTCACATATCCACACCAAAAAATGACAAGGAGAGCACTTGCAGACCACTAAACACAAAAGAAATCTGATGGGGAGGGTCAAAAAGAACTGAAAATGGTGAATTCAGTCTATGCTCCTATCTTTATCCATCAATTCCTAAAAACCACCTATATATTACACTTAGTAAGAAGCACCCAAGTACTCAAGAACACCAGTTATTCATACTGTTCTTGTCTGCCTTGCATTTGTGATTATTCTATGTGAATTGACCACAAGGCTTTAGGATGCTTCAGTCACCAGTGAGCTGTGTCAAATCATTTACAAAAAAATGCAATGATCCAAGGTATTATTAGTCTTTTTCTCCACACTGAAGGCAAATTCTTGTCTTTAACAAGCTCCCCCACCTCCTGCTAACTCTCTTCAGACTCCCAGAGTTTGTCACAAACTGAAAGCATACATCTAGAAAGAAGATGCCTAGAGAATGCTGAATAATGTCTTACTTAAATGTTAGTAAGTGTTCCTCTATCATATCAAATGCAAAATATTTGTAACCTCATACCGGTACTTACCAATGAAGGACAAATTAAAAATACATACAAAGAGCGCAAAAGCTTTCCCATACTGCTCCATTGGTAAATCCTTTACTAACTTCATCTTCATGTTAGTCTTTGAGCTCTTTGAAACCTATCTGGAGTCCTATGTGTGCAACAAAGATTTTAACAGTGGTGTCGGTCACCCTTGATGCTGCCCTGAGCCTAATGCCACTTTCCTGTGGCAATCCTAGAGACCTCAGAAGTATTACTACCTTCTGATCTAGGTTAAACCAAACTAGAAGTCTCTTGGTTTGAGTTTCCTATTCCACTACAAGCCCCAGCAGCCCACAGCTGCCAGTGGTCTCCCCAGTAATATCCCTACAAAAAGTTAATATTAATGGACATTAATACCTTTTCGTTAATAGTTTATGCACCTGCAATTTAGGCTTCACTCAAAGTGGCAAAGCCAAGAAATACACGTGGTCAAGTGCCACAAATCAAGTTAGAATCTGTTCTCTGAAATATTTTAGTACTGCAGAGACAGTAGTGACATAAATACATCAGCCTCCAAGATAAAAAAGGAAAACCATTTGAGCAAGAAATTAAGATAAGGCTTGTGCAGCTTTGGGGTTTTGGCACAAGGCTGTTCCACACACTTACAAGCTGTTTTCAAGGTACTTCAAATACAAGATGTTGGTCACTCTGAGTATGTCATATCCTTAGTTTTTTGTATGTCTAGAATAGTTGGATCTGTTGTAATCTAAAATATAAAGATATTTAATTGTAAACACTTAGAGCAGCAGCAGATACCACTGTGTGACTTTCACATAAAATCTCTTATCTTCATTTGAGCCATATTGAATATAACTATTTTTATGATAATCACTCTCTCCAGGAGATCATTCTATAACGTTTCTCAGTCTACAAAGAGAGACTGCAGCCAAGCTGAGACAACAGCACCAATACAACCTTCAGCTTCTGTACTTCACACTTTAAGGAAGCATCTTCTTTCACAGTTAACTTGTAAAGTATCATGCAAAGATGCCATTCATTTGACTGAAAAATGCACAGCATAAGGCAGACCTACACTACAAATGTACTAATTTTAACTTAAGTAACTGAAGACCTCTTCAGAAGTTTGGTTGTTCTAATACAGCCACTAGTTTTTACTCACTCACAGAAAACGAGCAAAGCACAAAGCTACTATGTAGCACCCTGTATTCTGCAGGTACAGTATTTATCTGTAAATTCAGGGAGGTCAATAAAAGGACTGTTGCAATCAAGCCAACTGATACCTCAGTAAATCTGGAAGACCACCACTGAAGTCAGAACCCCTTTTTCTTCACAAGTTTTGTACAGAAGTTCAATGTCATAGATCCAGTAGATGTATATGAGCTTAAGAGATAGACACAGAAGGCAATGGCTGAACCACTGTAAACAAGATGAGGCTTGGGTTCATGGTCCCAGCCTATACCCATTTTTTCCTATTTTGACTAATATCTTACCTTATCAATAAAGCAAGAACTTCTCTCCTGAAATTTAAAACAAAAAAAGTGTACTTTTACAATAATTTTATGTACCATGATGTAATAAAATAAACATATAAAATACCTCTGCACATTACTTACTGCCAAAACATTGAAAAAACTCAAAAACAATGACAGTAGATACACAATTGCTATTTTCTTCATACTAGACTTCTGCCAAAATTTAAGTTAATTTTCAAAGCTTAAAATTATTTAAAATCCAGAAGCACTTTGAAGAGTTTTGGTACTCCCCTGAATATTATGTTCCATGCATGCTGCTGACCCTGACAACTTAAAATAAAAGGCATTATTTATGCTTGAGTAAGACCAAAAGTGTATACAACAAACATTTCTGACAAGATCAGGACTATTCCTGATTCCATGGAATTGGAGTGGAAAGGGTGAGCTCATCTTCAGCTCTTGTAGAGAGGCTACTAACTATCCCAAATCCTTTCCAGAGTAGAGGAAAGCACGAGGACTGGAAAGACCTGGAGTCAAATACTGTCCCATATTATTTCAGATGAGTCAACTTTCATCCCACACTGAATATGGGAGATTTCTTTTTTAAGCAAACATATGGAAGCACAAATCAAGCAGAGAAATGAAGCTTCAGAATGTAACTTTTGACAATCAAACTCCCCAGACTGCAGGACTCTACAGAGGTGTTTAATTAGCTTTGGTCCTCCAGCACCTAGTAACTAGAGTGGCCTCAGATTGTCCTACACACAGCACTAGTGTAACACAGGTCACTTCTCAGTGATAAACATCCCAGCAAATTGCCTGAAGCACTAATGAGAGTAAACATTGCTATAAACCCAACAGCTAGAAGCAACCAAAAAAAGTAATTCTAAGCTGGGCATCATTAGCCAACAGAGTTCAGACTGTTAACAGATTCATAATATTTTGTTACTCTTTCCTTCCAGTAGCTACAGTGGTATAAGCAGTTTCATGGTTCACAGGCAGTGGTGAAACAGAGATACTGGCAGCAGCAGAATGGCAGTACTCCCAGCTGGCTCCTGCTTCCTATACAGCAAGTGTTCAGGTTTTTAATCCTCATTAATGTTATTCTCATTTAAATTCCTTCTGAGAAACAAAAGTAGATTTTTCTTTAGGTCTCTAGTTCCTACTTTTTTGGTGAATGGAAGCATATTAGAAGTTTTACTTAAATTTTTACTTTCCAATGGTCCTGCATTGCCATTTGTACCCTAGTCTGAGAAAAAGATATCATGCAATGTCCACCAACATGCCAAGGCTCTGCCCATCTCAGCACACCACACATCTCTCTGAGACCTAATTAATGCAAACAGCTATATATTTTAAAACAAGTCAAGTGACCATGTTTGTCTGTCCTCGGAACCTTTGCCTGTATCCTACTTGTTCCTGGTGAATTAATCTCACACTGAGTAACCAGTTCCCTGGTCATGTGAGGATCTACACACACAAGGCAGGGAAGCTCAACTGTGACTTCAACAGCTGACTTCATTTCCTTAACTGTGCACACCTAGATTTGACGAGAGGAACGAGATGGCACAAATAAGGTTGATTATAGCAAAAGCTGGGAATCATTCCAAGTGAGGATATTTTGAGTTAGGTGCAAATGCAAAGTTCACGCTGCCACAAGCCCTGGGTCAACATTTGGGCTCCCTATGCATTGATGCAGCAAATAGCTTAAATTAATTGCAAGTGAGGACACACAGCTGTGTAAATCTGCACCCTCTGGGCATACCGTGCTTATAGCAGTAAATACCTGGAATAAAAAATAGATGCCCAAAGTACACATGGCAAATGAGCTATACCCTTGCTTAACCCGAGACACTTCTCAGTGCAACTGAAGATAGTAGAGCTCAGATTTTACCAAGCAAGGCACACATTGCATTTGGAGACCATTATTCAGCATGTCATGGTAGTCATTAAGTGTAAATCTACAGCAATTTTGTTAGACACCCTGAAACAACATACATTTTAAAAAGGTGAGATATAGAAGAGAATTAGGCAAACAATCTCATTGCTTTGTTTTGCATGGACTAATTAACAATAACTGCAAACTGCACTAATGAGGCAGGCTTTATCTAAGCCTAAGCAGAAAAAAACAACCTCCTAAGCAATTCCCTCACTAGGTTGTCCTCAAAGACCTTAAAAGTGCATTCCATACCAATTTATTTTAATTACCCTTAAGCAACACAACTGGGGGAAAAAGCACTCACATTTTAGTAATTTAAGCCCGAATTTCACTAGTACACAGATGAGGTACAAAGACCTCCAAAACACAGCTCAGGATGGAAATGCTGACAAGCTGTTGAATCTAATGATGCAACAGAGAGATTAAATTTACCTCACAAACCATTCTAATCTGGACAGAGACAGATGGAGAAAGTATATCAAATGTCAGAATTTCAAGGGGAAAATCTAAAATAGGGAAAACATAATTACAAAATCAATTTAGGGAACATAAAATCTACTAAGGTCTGAATTCTCTAGTCCACAGAGGTCTCATTTTCAGCTGCTGGAGGATCAATGCTACAATTTAATTATGCAGAAATTCTGAATATGTATATTGCAAATAATAGATGTTTCTACCCAGCTGCTCTGTACCCCATGAAAAGAGTGCCTAGCCTCATTGTCCATCCACACACAGGACACACAGGACCTGGCTTCAAATGCTGGCTTCAAATCCTGGCTCTGATTCCATTCCTTTTTGAGGCTCTGGGAAAATGAATTAACTCCTAATAACCCAGTATTAATGCTGACTAACCCCGCACAAGCCTCCTACGGTCCCCCACAGCCTCCTCCTGGACAAACTGACTTGTTATGACCTTGACAAGTGGTATGTGCAGTGGGTGGGGAACTGGCTGACAGACCATAACCAGAGGGTGATGGGAAACAGTTCCTTCTCAAACTGGCAACCAGTAACAAGTGGGGTCCCCCAGGAATTGATATTGGGCCCAGTGCTGTTTAACATCTTCATAAGTGACCTGGATGTTGGGATCAAGAGCACCTTGATGAAGTTTGCTGACAAGGCTAAGATGAGCGGAGAGGTTGACACTCTGGAAGGGAGAGACACCCTTCATTATGACCTAGACAGGCTGAAGGAGTGGGCTAGCAGGAATCTCATGAAGTTCAATGGGAAGAAGTGTAAGGTCTTGCACCTGGGAACACAAAGTCACCACCTCAGCTCTACACAACTCCCCTTCCCCTGTCCTTGGGAAGACTTGGTTCCTGGGTTCTGCAAGGGTTACCCTCATGGTAACCTCACTGCTCCATCACGCAGGCACAGGTCTGAGAGAACCAGGCACCAGAGCCTGGAGCTGACCCTAGCATAAGAAACGCTTGGTCAATTATTGTACAGAGAAAACCTCAAATAAATTTCAGTTGTCTCAATCTTCCCCCTTTACAAAGTGAACCTAAAATTAATTTTCTTTATCCCCTGGACAACTGTGAAGCCATGTTATTTAAAGAATAGGAACTGCACATCCTAGCCCACAAATGTGTCATACTATCCTTGGTCTTGTCACTGCATTCAAAATGGTAGAGAATCAAGACATCAGCAAAATTCTTCTCACATTGCACTCCTTCAGCTATTATGCATATTAGCCCTGTCTATCCTTCAGTAACTTTTTTCAACTCATCAATCATCTTCGTATGATAAAAGTAAAACCTTCCTGGCTTTGCAATTAGCATCTTTGGTAAAAGCTACAGAAAAGAATAGATATTGCTGGGCTCAAAAATTCCTTTTCCTAAGTAAAGGTTTCTTCAAGAAGTGGGCTGCAGGAATATTGAGCAATACATTCATCAGGTGACAGAGGGACATCAAGACACTGCTGCGTGTTCACCAGCCGGTTGGGGATGAGGTGGGGATTAGAATAGAGAGAACAGAAGCACACGCAGAGGAGCGATGGCAGTGTCCCAGCTGTAGGCATTTAAAAGCCAACACACACCGCTGTCAAACAGTTCACAGAAAATGACATGGCAGCCCTGACTGTACCACACACTGTACTGGATTATGTGGGTATTTTGAACAGTCCCCTTGAAACGATCAGATGAGCCTTTCTCTGCAATGCTTCTGCTTCCTCTGGCTCAGCATGTAGGATGAAATGAACAGCCACAGAGGAGAGACTCACAAAGCTTCTTTAAAATATGTTTCATAAATTCTGACTTTAAGACCAGAGGGACCACTGTGATACATCACCTGACTTCCCCTCTGACAGAATGGAGCATATAAACCCTGGAAATATTTCAATTTCTTCTAGTTACATTTTTTATAAAGCCATCCTACCAATATGATACTTCCAGTGATGGAGATAGAGCAGCATTCCCTAATGGTTCCTATGGATAACACCATACACACATACCCCCTTCCCTGGTAAAAACCTGTGCCTTTACCTACTGCTTGAATTTGTCTAGCTTCAGCTTCCAGCCACTCAATCTCACTATGTCTTTGACACATGGACTGAAAATCCCTCAGTTCTCAAAAATTATTCCCTGTGTGGGTAATCATAGGTGTCACATCATTCAGAAACATGCTCCATGCTCACTTCTACCATAATGATTTAACAAGTAGAACTAGTCAACTTTTTTTCAAAGTAGGTGTTTGTAGACAAAACTATCTTCCATAATTAAAACTATGGAAGGTAAAAAACAAAACAAACAAACATTTTGGAATATAAGTTTGGAGATAATAAGTACTTTGACAAAATGTACAGGTCTCCTTTTTTTCCCTCCACTGTTGTTCTTCGGGGGTTTTTCCTACTTTTCCCAAATCTTTCCATATTCTCTCATTTCTTAATAGTGAAATAAAAAAAGAAGGCAACTAGATGGAAACTGCATTTAAAATTCAAACACTTAATTATAAATACAGAAAATTTAAAACCTAAATTTTCAAACTTAAAATAGTGTAAACACTGAAAACACAGTTTATTTTCTTTTTGTTTATGGAACTCTGTACCTAGGCAGGTTACAGTCTCCCATTAGAACTATATTCTTCAAATTAAAATACATTAAAATGTATTTTCTAAGGAGAATTCTGCTCTGCTATCCTCTGCAAAGTTCTTTGCCTCCTCTCTAGTTTTCTAGTTGCCTCCTCTCTCGTTTTTACCCCTCACCTTTTGTTTTACTTCTGTTTTCATAGTTTCTGAGCTTTTACAGTAGGTTCTTTTGTTGTTTTAAGACACAAAGGAAAAAATGCAAATGCCACTGAAGGATAAATGTTTATAGAAAAACAACCATGAGCTGTATAAATTTATCACTTCTAGCTGTATAACAAGATGACTTTATTTGCAATGTATCATATTCATTGGCTGTTGCACAGTGTCTTTTTGAAATTTGTTAATTCTGCAATAATGTATTAATAATATCAAACTATATGTATTTCATAGCATATATTTCATTATCACATGTATTGAAATAACTTCTCATTGCAGCACTTCCTAGCTCCTACACTCCCATTTGACAAACATTTAAATAATTTTTACCTCGTATTTTAAAGTACGGCTGACAAATGCAGATGAACACTTGGAGGAAAATAGGGGAATACTAATGAGTGTACTTTTTATCTATGACATTGCATTGCATTGCATTTTTCTGTTTTCATTGTTCATAATGTTAATACTGCCCAGGGAAGACAGTTCTGCTTCAAAACGCAGCTACTGATAGAAGCAAAAAATTAATAATGGCACATTCTTTTTCCAATATCTGCTCCCTTAAATCTGAAAGTGTACTTTTTATCTATGACATTGCATTGCATTGCATTTTTCTGTTTTCATTGTTCATAATGTTAATACTGCCCAGGGAAGACAGTTCTGCTTCAAAACGCAGCTACTGATAGAAGCAAAAAATTAATAATGGCACATTCTTTTTCCAATATCTGCTCCCTTAAATCTGAATAATTTTTAAACTGAATTGTATTTTAGATAACACCATACACACATACCCCCTTCCCTGGTAAAAACCTGTGCCTTTACCTACTGCTTGAATTTGTCTAGCTTCAGCTTCCAGCCACTCAATCTCACTATGTCTTTGACACATGGACTGAAAATCCCTCAGTTCTCAAAAATTATTCCCTGTGTGGGTAATCATAGGTGTCACATCATTCAGAAACATGCTCCATGCTCACTTCTACCATAATGATTTAACAAGTAGAACTAGTCAACTTTTTTTCAAAGTAGGTGTTTGTAGACAAAACTATCTTCCATAATTAAAACTATGGAAGGTAAAAAACAAAACAAACAAACATTTTGGAATATAAGTTTGGAGATAATAAGTACTTTGACAAAATGTACAGGTCTCCTTTTTTTCCCTCCACTGTTGTTCTTCGGGGGTTTTTCCTACTTTTCCCAAATCTTTCCATATTCTCTCATTTCTTAATAGTGAAATAAAAAAAGAAGGCAACTAGATGGAAACTGCATTTAAAATTCAAACACTTAATTATAAATACAGAAAATTTAAAACCTAAATTTTCAAACTTAAAATAGTGTAAACACTGAAAACACAGTTTATTTTCTTTTTGTTTATGGAACTCTGTACCTAGGCAGGTTACAGTCTCCCATTAGAACTATATTCTTCAAATTAAAATACATTAAAATGTATTTTCTAAGGAGAATTCTGCTCTGCTATCCTCTGCAAAGTTCTTTGCCTCCTCTCTAGTTTTCTAGTTGCCTCCTCTCTCGTTTTTACCCCTCACCTTTTGTTTTACTTCTGTTTTCATAGTTTCTGAGCTTTTACAGTAGGTTCTTTTGTTGTTTTAAGACACAAAGGAAAAAATGCAAATGCCACTGAAGGATAAATGTTTATAGAAAAACAACCATGAGCTGTATAAATTTATCACTTCTAGCTGTATAACAAGATGACTTTATTTGCAATGTATCATATTCATTGGCTGTTGCACAGTGTCTTTTTGAAATTTGTTAATTCTGCAATAATGTATTAATAATATCAAACTATATGTATTTCATAGCATATATTTCATTATCACATGTATTGAAATAACTTCTCATTGCAGCACTTCCTAGCTCCTACACTCCCATTTGACAAACATTTAAATAATTTTTACCTCGTATTTTAAAGTACGGCTGACAAATGCAGATGAACACTTGGAGGAAAATAGGGGAATACTAATGAGTGTACTTTTTATCTATGACATTGCATTGCATTGCATTTTTCTGTTTTCATTGTTCATAATGTTAATACTGCCCAGGGAAGACAGTTCTGCTTCAAAATGCAGCTACTGATAGAAGCAAAAAATTAATAATGGCACATTCTTTTTCCAATATCTGCTCCCTTAAATCTGAATAATTTTTAAACTGAATTGTATTTTAAGTATGAGTAGTAGCTAATCAGGAGAAGGCTTTGTTTTTTCCTGCTTCCTCACCCAGCAAATCTGCCACTTGGTTTCTTTGAGGGGGAAAAAAAAAGAAAAAAAAAAAAAGAAAAAAAAAAAAGAAAAAAAACCTTCTTGATTACAGCAACAGGAAGAAATTAGTTTAATTTTCAAATCCAAAATTAAATGTTAAGACCATGAAGCAGAGGGAGGGAACAAATGTGAAGCCCCAAAAGACACTTTTGCAGTGTCCTTCTGAGCTACGCACCCATTTTTCTGACAACAAACCTACTCTAATCTAGAACAGAGATTGACAGTGATGTGCCTGTGATCAAAGTACTGCATTATATCAGGCAAATAAGTATTCCTTTTATTCATAATGTCCATGTATTTTGCTTTCCAAAGTCACTCAGGTGAATTTACTGAATATATTTTCACTACAGTAGATCAATTGGAAAGGCTTAGGAACACATAAGTATCCCGTGTTACTGCATTTTACTGTTGTGATGGGATAAAGTTATCCAATGGGGGTGAGGGGGGAAAAGACCCATTCCAGAGCACAGAGGGTTTCTGTCTTTCTATGTCTTTTTTTTTTTTTTCCTTTCCCAAATGTCCCTAGCTCTTATACTTTCATAAGCAAAATTATTCACTGCAGGAAATGAAGCGTTAATGCAGCTTCACGACATTCTGAAGCTACGGCTGTTTCAACAGAAAAGATTTTTAGCCCTGAATGTACTAGTAGCATTTGGAGCTGAAAGCATCTATTGACTAAGGAAGGGCTTGACCCTTTGCTCAGTAACTTCAAAGTTGTGAGTCATATGGCCTGGAAAGAAACCCTGAAGTCTTCAGAAGTAAAAGTGTAACACAACCATTGTGCAACAAATGGCTTCTCTAAAAAAGCATTTACCATTATTCACTGAACTACACAAATGAAATAGAAAATTTTAACTGTACTTTTAAAAGGATAAATAACTAAATAAATAAAATAAATTTAAAATAAATAAATAAATAAATTAAAAAGTAGGAAGCTGCAGGCCTGAACAGCCAAACCTCACTGATCAGAGAGGAGCTGCTTGAGCTCCCACTGTCATCTGCAGCACAGGTTGGCTCCAGGCTGTGCTCTCTCAACCTCCCATAAACAAACGCAGGCCAGAAGCAGCACGGGAGGTCTCCCTCACCACAAGAAGGCCAGTGTACCTAGAATGCCACTTGGTAACACATACACAAACTGTTTTGCCAAAGAAGAGTGGGTAGGAATCATAACTGCCAACAATTTCTTCAGTATAGATTGCTTCATTTACCAATTGCAAAATACTCTTTTCTTTGCCTCTTAGCAAACCTTTTTTAATAGCTTCCATGAGAGCTCCCATCTCTCAGAATCTCAGCCAGGGCCAACAGGCAATGAATGAGTCTCTAAAAAGGAAGGAAATACCTGCAGGTATTTCTGAACAACTGTTCAAGAGGCCACAGCTACTATCAGCATCATCTCATTTCCAGTACAATCAAGGTAGAATGAGCCACCTGAATAAACAGAACCAAGATGGAGGAAAGAACCTCTCAATAAACAAACAGAGGGACAGCATGGAAAAAAAAAAAAAAAAAAAAAAAAAAAAAAAAAAAAAGTAAAATAATGAGGGGACTAAGGAAATTAACTATCTAGGAAAAACTGAGTAATTACTTGTTCCAGTGAAGGAAGGGGGAAATAACTGGAAAGCATACAAACCAAAGGAGAAAACATTGCAGGCACTAATATCAAAGAAGACAAGAAAACTAGTAGGAAACAAGATAAAGGAGAACCTGGGGAAGAAAGGATGAGAATGAATGCTTACTCACCCAAGAGCTGTGAACACTAGGTATTGGTTTTAATAGACAGTACCAATGCTTAGAAATGCACTTACATAAGAATATACAAAGTATTTATATAAAGAATTAATCAACAGAAATGCTTACATGCTCTTAGTAACTCTGGGTTTATGTAACACCTTCTAACATCAAAATAGTTAAAATAGATGACTGTGGGTGACACAGTATCATTTAGGTTGGACCCCAGGGAGAACTACTAAAAACAAGCAAAGCAAAGTGTTCCAGCAGTACAACAAAGGAAAGCAACTGGAACGAAACGCACTTTGGAAAGATTCAATTAATTCAAAATCAGCCCTGACTCCCCAGGAAAAGAGATCACCTCTTTATGATAATATGGGCGGCTTGATTAAAAATCTGTTGTTTACTATTATGGGAAAGATGCACTTTGATCTGTCACTGAACCTCCCTTCTAGTGAGAAGGCATTGGTTGTCTTTCAAAGTACTTTAGTTGCAACAGACCCTGAGTAATTAATAACTCTTCTAAGATGCAGAAGAAGAATTAATACTAAAGGATATAACAAAAACTTTGTCTTCCTTTAAATGGGTGTTGTAATTCAATAAATCCACACAAAGAAGTGATAAAGCTGAATCTGACATGAAAAAAAAAAAAAATAATAAAATATATATATATATATATTGGAGATAGACCATGAAAAATAAAATGTTTCCCAAAAGGATTTGTTTCCCAGACATGCAAGGGCCAGATGAACCTGTCTGGTGACAGCCCAGTCTTAATCTTCCTGCTTGCAAGCTAGTGTGTCACTCTCATGTCTGCAGACTCTAAAGTGTTAACTACATGAGGAGGTTTTTTCCTATTCAAAGCTCTGTGCAACCTATTTCCTTACCCAGAACATCTCATGCATTGTGCTAGCACACAATGAAAGTATTCAGAAATTCTTACTATTTAATCTGTTTCTGTCACTAGCTTTAAGCTCCTGGCTAGGGAAGGGTTAGTGTGGAATAACACAAGTGTCCTGCTTAAAATTACTTTGGATTTCACTCATCTCTTCAAGACTCAGAGTGGTACAAGCTGAAGCAGAATCTAGCCCCTACTGTTTCTCACGTCCTCAAAATAAATCCATGAAACACGGCTTCATTACTCTCTTCCTCTGATACAGAAACAATACTGGGTTAGATCATTAATGTCAGAGGGTTGCTAAAGCCCAAAGCAATACAATGACTTTGGCCAGCTGAGGGAGTAGGCCTCTTGTTCCCTAACGACTTAACAGGTGATAAATCTTTTCATTCTGGAAGGTTGCTGTTATCAAATGTTCATTGGCTTCTTCTGATTTAAACCTTCATTTGCAACTGAAAAGATACTCTTCCTAAAGTCCATGTAATGCTTCACAGTAATCAAATAACACGGCTACTAATTATATGGATGTCTGAATGCTACACATCAGTGCTTATGGGTACTGATACCACAAAGTTAATGCACCCCTAATTAAAGAGAAAGAAAAACACCCCACTTCTAACCTCTATGGCCCCAGAAAAGCTTGAAGAATAAGTTAATACAACAGCATGGGCAGAGAGGTGTCTCATGGAAAGGCAGTTTGTGGCTCCATCTCAGCCTGACAGGCCTTTAACTATGAGCTATACAATCTTGCTCCTGGGTAAAGTATCCACAATAAAGAACAATCTTAACTGTAACTGCTGGTTTGTTTTATTTAGAATATGCCAAGAAAAAAAAAATAAACTCTTTATGAAAACAAAACTACAGAGGGTGGAGTTAATTCTTTCCAGGTTTGGATCCAGGCTGATCCAACAAGCCTAGCTTTGTCCCACATCTGTTGAAAAGATGGGAAATTTGCCCTCAGGAAGGGCAAATTGAGTAGCAGAACATGGGTGGATGAGCAAAACAAGGGGCTTGTGTCCAACTTGTTTCTCAGACTGCAGAAGCAAAAGCTAAAAGATTACGGTAACTTCTTGCTGGAAGACAAAAACAATGTTTCTTTATTAAAGACACTGTATCAGATAGAACTTGCTGCCACATGCACACATCCTTCCAATTTTGATGAAAGTCTTACAAATAAAATTAACAAAACTGTCTCCCTCCCTGACAGGTTATTTTTTATTGTGGCCAAATTTCTTAACAAGAAGCAATTACCAAGCCATGTTGCCTCTATGTACACCCAACAGTCACAGACTACAGGATGACATATTATACCCATGAATACCTCACAATTGAAATAGATTTTCCCTATGGGACTACATCACTACTTGATTTAATTTTTCCTGACATTTGGCCTGGAGCTTCTTTAAAGAAATGAACTTGGGATGCCTTTGCTGACAGCAAAGGGCAAACCATTGCTACATACTCAAATCCTACTTAAATCATACATACTACCCTTTAAAGTATTAATCCTGCATAAATTACTGGATAGTCACTGAGATGTATTAGTCAGAGTTCATCTTCTTCTGTTAGAGGATGAACTAGAGGTCCACATGTGAAGTAAAAAAGGTCCAGCATAAATCATACAACTGAGAAGGAATAAACACTTTCACCAGTGACAAATTTATCAATGTGGAAGGAGATATGCCAACTCATCAGAATCCCTACTAGGGTTTTTTACAACCTTAATAGTTCTTACTATGAATCATCCATGTTCTGATTTGGATTGGCTTCTTTTTCCTTTTCCTCCACAATGTTATCTTTAAAACAGTTACCTAAAATGAGGCCATTTCAAGAGTACTCCTAAGAGAGAGAGGCAAATGGAGTAACTTCATGTCAGCTGGGGGAGAGGAGATGGATTTAGGAATTACAGTACCACAGTGCTTCTAATAAATCTCCTGCCTGAAGAGCAGCCAAAAAAAAGTCTACATTTGTTCTCCAATTAGGTTATATTTTTGTCTTTAACATTATGATGCCGTTCTTAATATTATGAAGTTTTGTGTCTCTCCAAATATTAAATGTAATGCCCACTATAACTGACACATTGACAAGTTCAGGAAGGCAAGTGCTCTGGCTGTGGTATGGGCTCAATAACACCACCTATGCAATGTTTCCTGTGATTTCCTGACAGCATATCTTAGTCCTATGCCTGAGGATCACCCTACAGCTGTTTGATCTTCAGTTCCATTTGAATCCCTGGTTTAAGCATTGAGAGGAGCTGTCCCTTCTAATCCAATACATTCGGTGATTCTATGATTTCATAAGGAAGCAGACTACATAGTTTTGACTGTATAAAGTTCTAAGAACTTATTGTCACAAAACCAGAAAAAAATGGTTCACAAAGGCTTTAGAAAAAGAAAATTATGGAAAAAAATAATTTTAAGACCAAATTAGGATTTGGCTCAGCCTCACTTGTCTGAGGACTGTTCACTCTGAGCTCTCCATCTTCACCTCTGAGCAGTCTAACAGCAAATGCTCCTCAACACAAACTGACCTTCATCCATAAGACTGTTCACCTAGAAATAATACTGTGACAAGTCAAAGCAGGACAAACATCAACTGCTTGTGGTTCCCTTATGCTAGATGAACCCGAGATTTTATGACCGTCCTCTGACACTCTGAAGCACAGCATCCAAATACAAGTTTTTCAGGTTTTGTATAATCTGTCCCATTCAAATGCCCACTATTCATTCACACTTTTTACTCTTTCAAATGCACAGCCTGCTTGTTTGTGGAAACCACAGCATAATATACTCCAGGTTTATGCCTTAAGAAACAACTCTTTCCTTTATCATGCATCTACAGGATTACTTTTGTACCTGTTATCAGGTTATCTTTTGTGCCCTGAGCAATCTTTAAGAATGTGGGGAAACAATCACAAGCAATTGAGTTCCTGTTTATCAGAGGAACTTTGGTTGCTAACTGATCAAACCTACTCACTGAAAATCTGAAGTGAAATGCACTTACAGAGGAGATCCGGTGTTCTCAGGGTGGTATGGCTCTAGGCTTCAACTACCACACAGTAAAGTAAGGTTTCCTAGATAGAAAGATTGCCTAGACCAGCCACGTTTCATACAGTTGGAAAACATACAGTATGTTTGGAGAAAAAAAATTTCTCCCAACCTTCAAAACTAAGTCAAAAGGTCTCAATTCAGCCTCTGAAAATACATCTTTTGGGAAAGGCCAAAATGCCTTTTAAGCCTTTAGGTTTGAATCATATCTCTCAAAAACAAACAGCTCCTTCCAGTTCAAATGAACTAAATTATTTTTTAAAAAAATAAATTATTTTTGCTGAGCTCTGACTCTCTGTTCTGTCCACCTAGCACACCTCTTCCAGGTCTCCCTTTGCCCAAGTTACTCTCAATAATGACTGTAACTCTCCAATACTATAACTCAAGCTACTAGTCTTGTGTGAGGTTTCTTTTGCTCAAGGCAGTCAGAACTAAAAGATGGATCATCTGCTGTAAGTTCCACATATTTTCCCTGAGGAAAATGCAGATCTTATGTGTGACCCAAGTCATTTAGCTGTCTGTTTCCATCTCCGATATTTAGGGGAGAACATCAGCCAGGGAATTCCCCTGCATTGCAACCCTTCACGCTCAGTGGAACCATGACTTCATTAAAGGACCTAAAGTACAATAGTTCTGTGTCACATTTTAAATTCAAACACATCTTGCTTTGCAAAATGGTAAGTAAATTTGTTTCTTAACAATATTGTAAACACTTGAAATAATGTAAAAGCAGAAGAACAAAAACTCCACATTGCTAGGACAAAAAAAGATATTTTAGTACCAACTCTGGTCCATTAGATTTTAATTGGCTCCAGCTGGCAGTCCCATAACCTGCAACACTTTTTACCTGAAGCTGAACAGCTGTCCACACCAAGAAAAAAAATTCCTACCCAGGAAAAAGAATAAAATATGTTGCGTGTAACTTCTTCCTTATGGACTAATACAGTCTGTAGAGTCTAATATAGTCTCATACAGTCCTAATAGTCAGTGTACCAGATTTTTTATACAAAATCCAAATGATCTCAACATCTTACTTTCTGCAATATATTTTCACAAGGGCAATTACTCATTCAATCACTCTTCTCCAAGGAAATATGTGTAATGATCTAGTAGTGAGAGAATTAAGTAGAAATGTTAGAAACTAAGAAACAGCAAAGATCAGGAGTTTTCCAAGTCTCTGCTTCTGCTTTACCTGCCTGGCTGGATGCACTATGGTGCAGAGCACCTCACTGCTTCTCACTGGCAAACTCAATAGGTGCTTTGACTCAGACTGGACAATTTCAATTGTGATACAGTTTTCCCACTCAGGTAAAAGGATTTAGTCAGGGAAACTGCAGAACTGATTTAGTTCTGCCACTACTACAATGAAGCGCAACTTTAGCCAAGTATATTACAGGCAACTGTCCACACAGGGCCTATGTATGTGTACAGAGACAGGCAGGCAAGTAGGTATCAATTAAAAACAGTTCACACCAGCTTGATCAAATTCCAGTCTCAACATAGAAAAACCACAGTAACTAGCAGATTAAAGAGAGATTCCAGATTTTCACTGGAAGACAAAGGTTAAAACTCAGTCTGCTAGATTTTCATTGCAGTATTACCTTTTTATTTCATTTATTCCCCTTTGAGAATAAATGAGGAGAAACAAATAGCAACAGAATTTTAGCCTGACCTGCAGATCAGTCTTTGCAACTGTATCAGTCTCAACTGTGTCTATGCTGTCTTCCTCAATTTCATAGAAAAACATCTTCCATCTCAGAGAAGCAAGCTTTAGTGGAGCTGGACAAGCCTTTCAGAAACACCACAGCATTCCCAGTACCACAGCTGAGCTACCTGTCCACCATGAACAGTGCAAGGCCAACCTCAGTGAATTCTGCAGGCACAGCCAAATGATCAGCACACAGCTGAAAAATCCCCCTTCGCTGACTGGATGTGCAACACCTAGAAGAAGAGGGATGGCAGAGACTTCCTTTAAAATCTGAAATGGGTGTTGCATTGTCTCCCTGCTGAGCACACAAGCCCCATTCTCCTGCCTCCCCTGCTCTTCTGCTGCTGTCACAAAGGTCTTTGAAGAAACTAGAAAAACCCCACTGACACACATATGCCTGCAGTGGCATGAAGACCTCCAGAGCTCGAAGCCCAGAAGAATTTCTCTGCTCAGGGAGCACCTGGGAGGGCACATGACTTGGCTCTCCAGCCCACTCAGAAATGAGCAGTGCTTGCACTGGGGCATCCCTCCTCCCAATACTCATGCAGGCAATAAAGCAAACAGACAGGGCTATTTAAAAAACAACCCTAATGATGTAAATTAGACAAACATTAATAAACACAGCAGGTTATTTCCCTACTGGAAAAACCACCATAGATCAGAACAGCTCTCATGTTGGTAATTCATACTGTTATACAAGGCCTGTGTCTGAAAGTAAAAGTTCCACATGAGACTTGGACTGAAAACACCTTATCCACCAGGATCACCTTTATTATTTTTGAACTACAAAGATGCCAATAAAAGAGCTGTATTAAAAGAGCCCCCCTGTTACCAGAATGCTGTGATTAAATGTTTGAGTTACAGTTTGCCTTATTAAACAAAGCAAACATCAGCAGCTTTCCAGATTTCTGAACTTTGAGTCATTTTGTTGCATTAGTGCTGACCTAAACCTGCTCACATCCTACAAGCCTGGAAACTGCACACAATGCAAACCTATGGGTTATATTTTATACTACTGTAAAGTGTTAGATGCCTGATCATCTAAGAGTTAATTTCCCATTAGAGGATCTCTTCAAACTACACAAAGTTTCCCTTTAGAGAGACTAAAGAATCATGTATTTTGCTGTCTGATGCTTTACAGCAGACAGCTACAACTTCTCATTTTAACAGAAACACATAATCTTATATTAAAACCTAGTTTAAGAACTCTCATGTTCCTAATATTTTTGGTTAATGATGTCACTTCCATGTGTGAAATAATACATGATAGTAGAAAAAATAATGCTAAGGGACTACAGATTAACAGCAAAAGACCGGAAACACCAAAATCAGAATAAGCATTCTTTTCCTACCTTCATAATGAAGGAAAACTTAAACATGAACAGAAGTTCCTGAAACACCTGTAACAGAATTATCAGAACACCTGTAACAAGAATATCATGATGACAGTGGTGAGTGAGGCACCTGACTTTGGAGATATGATGACCATTTTAGCACTTGAGATCTCTCCCAGCATCATCTTCTGCAATATCCTCATATGGATTATCAATGTCATACAACACAACTATGTAATTCTTATGCTAGCAATAAAAAATACAGATGTGGACCAAAGTACCACTCCACACACTGTTTTTAAATGTGATGTCAGCAACCAGGTCACAATGCCAAGGCCCAAATCCTCAAAGATATTTAGACATCAGTCTATTTACCTATATTTATTGTTGAGGTCCTTCAACAGCCTCAAAATCCTGCAGCTCACCTGTTCCTTCAATGCCTCATGTGTACAGACGTTAAAGCCTGCACAAGTCTGAAGGTAAAAAACAATCCAACTTGGACCCTGGGTTTGCCTGACCCTTGCAGCTCTACCTCAACAAGCCAAACCATCATCTAATGTGCTGTGATGTTCCAGTTCATTCCATGGATTATGAGAGGACAAAGTCATCTGGCTGTAAACTGGCAAAAGAGGCTTGAAACCGGGTCACAGGTTGATGCCTGAATGTAGTGCCACACACAGGTGTTGACATGTGAAGATGTCACCTGAGCACTCATTAAAATGGAGTCCATATCAGGTGCTCAGATCCTCCTAAAATAAGCACTTATATTTGCTGGACAGCCCTAGACTGTGTTGCTTTAGAAGCTGAATAGTTTAAGATGCTTACAAAGAGACCTTTACTGGCTTTATAATGGAAGCTTAGACTCCAGCTCCCCATATTCAGATATTTAAAGTCACAGACTCTTACCCCAAAGTCTAACGAGATGATGCAGGTCCAGATTTTATTGAATGTTTGTCATCTGGTCTTTTCTATCCCAAAGGAATGAATGCTTTCATGAGGAGTTGTGAGAAGACTTACACCAGAGACAGATTTTACAATATATCAGTTTGTTAGTTACAAATAAAAATAGTGTGTACTGTTCCTTCTGCCTGCAACCTTTAAGTATTAATTAAATTTTAGATACATAACTTAGCCATTGTTCCTTGATGTGGGGAACGGTCCATCTTCTTCCCCCCACATAAGACTAAACAAAATGCCTTTCAAGCCAGCAAAGCAAGAGTGGCGCCTTTTCCCTGATTCAGCCAAGGATGGAATGAGCAGGCCTCTTGCTCTACCAGATAAGCCCAAGGCAAGAACATAGCATAAGGGTCATGATAACTGGCAGAAAAATAGACAATAGGTTAAAAACTGCCTCTGACAGAGTATGTACCTGGCCAGTGCTGATTGGCTAATTCAGACAGTGGTACTTTCTCGAACAAGTGATCTCTGATCTATAAAAAGAGGGCAAGATCTGCAGGGTTCTGCTCTCTCCGCCTGCTTGGGACGGACCCCGCTGCAGCACCTGAACCTGCCTGAACGCCGCTCCCGCTGCCCGGAGAAACGGAGACAGGGGGGCGCCG
>NW_009954194.1:4987107-5005897 GCF_000747805.2 Chaetura pelagica | reverse complement strand
GCGCACACACACACACACACACACACTAACTTTCTTACTGGGCTGGACTCCTACCCTTTCACTCCATTGATTTCACACCTCTCCTTCGGAGTGTGCCTTTTATAGACCATAGTGCCTCTAAATCCCTTTTCCAATATATACCTAGCCAACCTCTCCTGAACCTTGATCCCTTAGTTTGTGTTGACCCTTAATAAACTGATTAATTCGCAAACTAAACATTGGTCTCAGTAACAATTTGTGAGCGTGGTGAGAGGGTACTCTGATCTACCCTCTAAGAAACGGTCCCGCAGTGACCGTTCCTCTGTGAGAGGCGAACGCCACGTGTGACCCTCGGGCTCATTCACAAACCTCTCCACATTGGGGGGGACAGTCGCGGAAACATCCTGACAGCCGGTAGCCCCCCCGGTACCGGCCCACGACACTTACTTAAGGCATAGCTGTTCTGTTCCACTACACCACTCAGTACCATCAAACTTGTGAGGCCACAAAGGATTTAGGCAAGTCATTTAATCATTCTCCAAAAGGCAAGCTGAACAATGTCACATCTTTATCATTGCATATGGCATCACTTACCCTGATAGCTGTAAAAGCAAGAATCACTGTTAAGCATTTAATCCTGTCAGATAGGGATATTAACCTGCTATTTTAGAAACCATTGCCATCTGATCTGTGCAGTACTGACAATGATGACTTCCCAAGGAACATTTCTTGCTGCCAACAGAACAGTACAAATAGCTTTGACAGAGGTGGAACTCTAGATCTGGTGGAGAAAACTTTTGATGGAAGTTATTTCAGTAAAGATAGTGTTTGGGGAAAAAAAAAGTTCTTAAAAATATTCATTAACTTCCTGTAATACATAACAAATGCATCTCTCTCCCTCATTTGTAGATACACAGGCATACATTATTAACTCACCTGGGCCTACAAAGATAAACTCAAATAATGACCTCATGCCCTCATTGATGTCCCAGCAAGGATCTCAACCCTAAAATATGCTTTAAGGGGAGAAAGTCAAGAAACAGAAAATTTCAAATCCCAGATTAGACATCTGCTTGAACATGTACCACCCTGAGACAAAGCACAACGACTGAAGGAAGCAACTGGACTCTGGATTCTGGGCAGAGTACAGCCATACCAGCTGGGCTCAGTTGACAATGACTCTTTCAGACATGAGATGTTTCATTCATATTTCACACAATGGCTACATGAGTAATGAACAGATGGTTTTGCTATTCGCACCACTTAGTGGAGCATGAAATGATGCACTGACAGGTAGGAGAGAGAAGAATTTGAAGCAGGTGTTGTAGTAATACTGTGGCAGCATACAGTATGTCAAATCCAGGGTGCAAAACACTTCAACCAAAATGTATTCAGAGGGTCCAAAATCGGAGACATTAATAGCTAATTTTTAATATTTTTTTTTAAGCTCAGAGGGCAAAAATTATAATAAGCAAGGACATTACAGAGTGAACTCAATAACCAATCCATTTAAGCCTGCATGTTCTTCAGTACTAATGAAAGAGAGACAAGGATCGTCCACACATATATAACCTCCAAGCCTGACTACTGCAGTGCACAGAGCATGGCACTGAAAGCTTGAGGTCTAAACAAACTCCAGCTGGTGTAACAGGCAGCTGCACAATTAGTAATGGATTCACTGTCTCACAGACACATTGATGTTCTGGTCACTGTACTGGCTGATAACAATAAAGTCTAAAAAAAAAAATAATAATTTTATCTTCAAATATAGCCTACTATTTGACCTTCAACTGCAAACCCTAGCACTGAGTTTCTGCCATTGTGTGATGGTTTTGGGGGCTGGAAGTTGACTTGCCTCCTCAGGCTAACATGCAGACAACCCAAAGCAGTGTTTAAAAGCACTTGCTTTCTCTCAGACTAAGTCAAACCATGCAGAACCTCACTCAGAAGAAGAAAAAAAAAAAAAAAAAAAAAAAAAAAAAAGAAAAAAAAAAAAAAAAAACCCCAAAAAAAAAACCATCCCCATCCAGGAAGTAAAATAAGAGTCTCATGTGTGATGAGCCACAGCAAATGGCCTCATCCTGGTCCTGCTCCAGTTTATGGCTGAAAAAAAAAAAAAAAAAAAAAAAGGAAACAAACCAAAAAAAACCCCCAGAAAACAACTTCAAAATACATTCTGGATTAAGTTTCATCAATGACTTCTTCAGTTTAATTCATTAATTTAGGACTGAAAGTTTTCAATATCTTAACAAGAAATCTAGCAACACATGCCAAATTTCATTTCTTCCTAACTTATTTTAATAAAATATTAACCATTACATTAAAAATTAGTAACAAAATACAAAGTAAAATTATGTTGGTGTTATACTAAAAACGGTTCTGGTTTTTGCTGCCACACAATCTGAATTAGACAAAAAAAAAGCTTCAATTCCATGAAGCCATCTGTCTCTGTGTTGAAAAGCTGCATTCAGGAGCATCACACCTACTCATTTGTTATTTTCCTTTAGAGTTTTGCCCATATTACTTACCTTCATGGTCCTTTTCTCATATTTTTGGACAAATGCCTTGCTAAAGACAACATGTTGGACTTGACTCCCCTTCTACTTCCATACGTGAATGAAGAACAGCTCCACTGCTCCACAGTCATTTAACACTACTTTGAGTGCAACAAGGCCTGGTTCTCATGTCGGTATTGTTTTCAAACTTTACGGTGTAATAAAATTAGCACCTGTTAACTTGGAAAGAGGTGCTGTAATTATGAGAATTATGGCCTACTGGGGCAGAACACATGTACTTTAATTAAATCCTCACAGCAATCCTGACTGACCTGTTGACCAGGATGTGGGCTTTGTATCTTCTCCAAAAGAGGGCATCAGCAGAACTGCCCTGCAGCTCAGTCACTGCCTCTCTGTGCTGGCTCAGAGGAAAGAGACTGCCATCTACTGAGTTAACCCCTCTATTAGCAAGGACGAGGTTCATACTTAAGGCAGGAGTTCCGAGAGTTTCCACAGAGATCAGCTGTTCAGACTAACAAGGATTCAACAGGAAACAACGATTTAAAGCATGCCTTTTTCTTTCTCTTCCTTTCATCCCGAGCTACTTTCCCTTAGTCAACATACATTTCCTAACGTGAACTATTTGTTCAATGTATATTTCTACAACACCTAAATCCTGTAATCCTTTTGCTCTGAAGGACAGAGATTGCTGTTTTGCCACACTGAAGAAGCAAACCAAAAACGTGGAAAATCAGAAAAAGAAAACAGTGGGTAGAGGAGAGTTGCAAGAAGGGAAGCTTGTGAGCACGCGGAGTTCATAAAAACATTTATATGAAGCAGTCAGTGGAAAAGACCAGAGAAAAATCAGTAAAACATATGAATAAAGGAGCATTGCCACAAACAGCTAGTCCCCAGTGACAGGGTAGTGGATTGCTAGCATTAAGACAGAGTTTAGTAAGCCTTAGCATTTGAATGGCATCTCAAAGCAGAGATCACAAAGCAATCACAAATATTAAGATCCCTGCTAATACCAGGTGCTCTGCATGCTCATCTGTTCCCATCCATCAGAGCCAATCATGTTCAGTATCTTGCAGTACCAAACTCTAATTGATTAAAAGCCTCAAAACAATGAGATATGAATTATTGCCTCCAATTTCATTAGGAAGGAACAAAGAAATAAAATATATTCTTTTAGAAGATGCTGCACACCTCTAGGTTCCACTAATTTTCCTTGCAACACAGAGAGGTCCTACAGCAAAAATTAAGCTGAAACATTCAGTCCTGAATGTCTGTAATAATATACAGTTAATTAGCCAGATGCTGGGAACACTGGGTGTCAAGAATGAAAAGCAGAGCTGTGGCTTTACCTTAAGAAACTAGGTGGCTTATCTAATTCCCTGGTTGTAGAAGAAGTAAACTCAAAATTTTGTCTGTGTGACTTTTCAAATGTCATGCAGCAAGCTGATGTCAAGGCTGAGATAAGAATATATGACTTTTTCTTCCTAGCCAAAAATGCCATCCTATTTCTCTCATGATGGAAAGTGAACCAAAACTGAGAGGGTAATTATTTTATCCCAGCATATCTCAACTCCATTTAGCCAACTCTGCCCTGAAGGAAATAAAACTTTTCCGCTTTGCTTCTACGCAGTGCTGTTACAACAAGGATTACCCACATGATTTCAGCTGGCTGCACCTGTTCTTGACAATGTCACTTTCCAACTGTGCAGAGCTTTGCAAATGGTTATTAAACACTCATCAAAGAATAAAAGCAAAATTGAATCTAAACGGACTGTGCTACACTCCATGGAAGAGGGACAGCTGGCAGAGCTACACTGCACTGAGGCATCCTGTCAGGCTCCACAAGGAATGCCATCCGGCTCCACTGGTGGCATCACAGCTATAGTGGCAGACTCCCACATTCTAGGCTACCAGCTAAAATTGATTCAACATACATATTAAAAGATGTCTTGCTTGGTTTCCTTCTAACAGGCTGCTGGATATGACCATACTCAGGAGCACCTCAACAGAATTAATTCAGGTTTTTTCTTTTGTACATATATATATGTATATGTATCAGTATCACTGTTCATTTATTATCTTCTGCTCTTTCGAGTAGAATCACCCATTCTCACCCCTTATTCAAGGCAGAAATGCATGGAATAAAAGTAATCTCCTATACTATAGACCCACCAGGGAAAAATCATTAGGTTCATGGGAAAGTCTACTATTTGTTTATTACATCCAACATGATTTTTCTTGAAACAAATAATCTCTTGCATAGACTCAGAGACGCCACATTCTCCCATCTCCCAGGCAGGTCATGTCTTTGTATAGGTCCTCCAACAAGCAGTGTGTGAAGTAGCTAAAAACGCAATGTCTCCCATTCCCACCTGCAAACTGCAGGCAAGTTAGAGAAGGCTTCAGTGCCCAGCAGGTTCAAGAAGATGTACTCTGATGAGACTGGTGCTTCCACCTGCCAGCTTGCTGTTGGTATTGCCTACGATTTTGGTTTGAAAGGCAGCTTCTGGGATGCCTTTAACGATGCACTGGAACCATAACCACTGGCCCAGAGCAGAAAACAGTAAGATAAAGATAGTAACTTATTTTAATTGATCAGATTTCTAAATGTTTCAGCCAGTTCAGAAGTTAGTTCCACCCAAATCTGCAATAACAAACTTCAGCAGCACCTGCCAGTAATTACAAAACTACTGATTGTAAAACTGGTAAAACCACAAAGGAGAGACATTCTTCTGCTCTACTACTGTAAAATATTAGTAAATAACTGATTTCTTTACTATCTTAACTTTTGAGCTACAAGTGGAGAGGGTGAGGGAGTGAGGAAAACTCAGGGGAACAGCCTGATCTCATTTCTTAATGGTTCATCTCTGCCAAATGCAGCCATCACAGAAAGTGCAGAAACCCTTGAACAGTTAAAATTCAAAACACTGAACAGTTGTTTGAACTCCCAGGGAATAGCTAATGGGATACAGAGCTTTTCATCTCCAAGTCACTGTCTCAAATATGGCTTCTCTCACGAGTCATGAGACAGCCAGGCAAGCTCCTCAGCTGGTGTAGAAGGATGCTCTTAAACTAGCGGAGTGCTTGCTGCTAGTCAGCAAGTTTTGAGAAATAATCCCTTGCACACCAGTCCTGCTCTTAGAAGTGGCTGCAACTTCTGCACAGACTGTTTTCCTATCACAGTTGAGGCATATTAGCATTTGGAATGAGGTAGAAATACACTGCCCAGGATGCTTATTTAAATTTCAACACTTTCATCTTCTGTCATGGTTGACAGTTCCCAATCCAGTGTCACACGCTAAGCTCTTTTATTCAAGGCTGCTTTTTTTACTGTTTCTGCTTCATATAAATGGCCTGACAAACTTCTACCAAACTCCAGAGGGAAAGCAATGGCAAGGAATGCAAATTTAAAAATAGATAAACTTTTAGGCTACAGAATAGTGGGGTTTTTTCATACAGTGATACTGCGGAACTGTCTCCCACACACTGCTATACATGTCACATTTACAAATGGATTAGACAAAGTAGAGAAATTAAGTATAGTCATAAAAGGTCTGATTTAATGGGCACTGTAACAGGACTACAGAGACTCAGAACTTGCACTAATTCCAACTGAAGTAAAAATTAATACCTCCACCTGCTCTAATAGCACGCAGACAGATCTTTTAGACAGAACTTAGTCATATGATAACTTCATCTCCAAATATCAGGATTTGTATTTAAAATGATGGAATAAAAGGGAGAGAGTATCTGAAAGTAGAGTCAGTTACCAAATTAGAGCAAGATGCTGAGGATTGTACCTAGCCAAATGGTTGGGATCCCAGAACTTGTCTGGGCACCTGTTTTAATGCTTAACCACCATGGTTTTCATGGTGAGAAAATTTTTACTAATATCTAATGAAATTTTTATGTTCTTGTTAGCAGCAAAGGATCAAGAATGTCTCTGAACTGTTGTTAGTCCCACCTCAACAGCACAGAGGTGTCCTAAGCAGACCTGTTGACATACTGTATCCTTTCCTCTATTTTTTCCCTCTTTAACAGGAAAACACGCAGCTGAAAGAGGGGGGGAAAATGCTTATTTGGCATCTCAGAATTCATTATATTCACTGCTGTGACTCTTCCTGACACCACAATGCAAAATCTGTGTAAGCAGTTAGCAATACCAGCATCAGATTTACAGATGGTGAAGCTGTCCCTAGGCATCCTCTTCTCTGAGTCACGATATATGTATCTAATCCCATTATTATCTAACCTGTGCTTTGGGAAATGTTAATTCTGAAGTCCCACTCCTGTTGTTCAAGAAACCACAGAAAGTATGCCTGAGGAGGTTACTTCCACAATGACAGTATGTTTTTGGTGACAACACAGTTTGCTGCAGGTGATAAGCCATAAAATCTCTGCTATATTAACTTAATGGCGGTAGTCCCTTGGGTTACATTACTAGAGTGCCTTCTTACTATAAAATTCCATTTTTAAAATAAAAATGACCAGAACTGTATTTAGTCCTCCATTCTAACTGAGCAGTTTAAGATGCTGTTTGGACTACGTCTCCAGCGTCTTCAGGAATTTGGTACTTAGCAGTAACACACAGCAGATCATGCATGTGACAAAATACAGTTCTGACACAGCATCTGATGGGCTAAAAAGTAGCAACATTTTCCTCAAACTAGAATCTGTTACTGTATTAATTATTTAGCTCTTCAAAAAAATTCAACACTCAGGCAACACAGTGGAAAACAATTTCAATATTTATAAATATATGACTACATTAAGATAATAGCAATGAGAATGCTCTCTTTCTAATTTACTCCTTTCCAGTAAAAAATTAGCATGAACTGCAGTTCTCCAAAATATTCTTCTCTGGCAGGAAGATATATGTATTCTCAGCCAAATTACTGTGGAGGAGAGAGGGGTTTTTTTGTCAAAAAGGGAGAATTTTTTAATAATTATTTTGGCAAATACATTAAAATTTACCATGTAACAAAACCTACCCAGAAACTGTTGAATTTCTGTTGAAAGCTTAAATTTGCCATAAGAAATTGTGATTTCATATGCTTAATTTCAGAAATACTGAAAGTACTTGATTTTTGGTAAATGTTGATGTGCTCTCTCACAACTGAATGTTTTTATGGGGTGACAAGTTAGACATGTAAAATTATTAGTTATTTTTCAAAGGGTAAACCACCAATCTGTTCCTAGAATCAGAGGCCCAGGAGACTGAGCATCTAATAACTGCACACTCATATAAGACCTGAATACAATACCTTATCCAGCAGAAGCTGCTGACAGAAGTCAGTGAGACAGCACATAATTACCCAAGCTGGAATTTTGCCTAGTTACCCAAGTTAACAACCTAGAACATACACACCATGGATCTTTAATTACTACTAGTGTTCACAACCGAAGTTTTATGCATCATCTGAAGTCTGACTGGGGAAATAAGCAAAGCCTCCAATATATATGATTGAGTGAAGAACAGTAAAGGTTCTGGTGGCTTCTAGGAAAAAAGGGAAAGTGCTGGTCAGATCAACAAACATCTCTCTAGGAAGGTAATATAGATGTAGAATCTCATTTTTGTCTTGCAGCTAGCAAGCTATCTTGGAGAGCAAAAAGACTGGGCTCACACAAACATTCCTTTTCTTTCATCAGTGAAAGCAAGTCTGATGATGCTGTCTCTTGATTTCATATTGCCCAGTCAGCATGAGTTTATGAAAGGCAGGTTCTGCCTGATGAACCTGATCTCCGTCTAGAACATGATGATACAACTATTGGATGAGGATATTGGATATTGTCTATCTGGACCTCCAAAAAGCATTTGACACGGTTCCCCATAGAACTTTTATAAAAATCCTGGCTGCTCATGGCCTGGATGAGCATACGGTCTGTTGGATCAAGCACTGGCTGGACAGCTGGGCCCAGAGAGTGGTGGTCAATGGAGTCAAATCCAGCTGGGGCCAGTCACAAGTGGTGCTCCTCAGGGCTCAGTGTTGGGACTGTTTCTGTTTCACATCTCTATTGATGATCTTGATAAGGATATAGAGTGTATCATCAGTAAGTTTGCAGACGACACCAAGCCAGGCAGGAGTGTCCCCCAGGCAATGCTACAGGCTGGGGGAGGAGTGGCTGGAAAGTGTCTGGCAGAAAAGGACCTGGGGGTTCTCATTGACAAGCAGCTGAGTGTGAGCCAGCAGTGTGCCCAGGTGGCCAAGAAAGCCAATGGCATCCTGGCTTGTCTTAGAAATAATGTGACCAGCAGAAGTAGAGAGGTGATTATCTCCCTATACTCAGCACTGGTGAGGCCACACCTGGAGTACTGCATCTAATTTTGGGCACCTCAATTCAAGAAACATATTGAGGTGCTGGAGTGAGTACAGAGGAGGGCAACAAAGCTGGTGAAGGGCCTAGAGAATAAATCTTATGAAGAACACTTGAAAGAGCTGGGAATGTTTAGTTTGAGAAAGAGAAGGCTGAGGGAAGACCTCATCAGTCTCTACAACTACCTGAAAGGCCATTGTAGAGAGGTTGGTGCTGGTCTCTTCTCACAGGTAATTAGCGACAGCACAAGAGGGAATGGCTTCAAGCTGCAACAGGGCAGGTTTAGACTGGACATTAGGAATTATTTTTTTTTCACAGAGAGAGTGGTTATACACTGGAATAGGCTGCCCAGGGAGGTGGTTGGGTCACCATCCCTGGGTGTGTTTAAGGGTCGTTTGGATGTGGTGTTGGTGGATATGTTTTAGGGGAGAGCTTTGTAGAGTAGGGATGATGGTTGGACTCGGTGATCCCAAGGGTCTTTTCCAACCTGAATGGTTCTATGATTCTATGATTTTATACCCAGGTATCAAAGGGAAGTTTAAAGCTACACCACTATTTAAAGAAGTCCTTACTGCCTTAAAGCTTTTTGAGAATATATTGATTGCAATATGAAGAGGCAAGAAACATCAACTTTTGAAGAACTTTGGTTATTACCATCTTCATCTGACTTTAGCATCTACTGTTCTTCAGTGAACTGGTTGCTTTTTAATCCAATAGAACTACCTTGTCACTGCCAGTCTCTTCATACCATCCCACTGCAACAGTACCCACACATCACTGAATTTACATGAGAGAAGAGACCAAGGGGCAGGAAAACAAAAACATCAATGGCTTTAACCTGGTTTAAAATATTTTGTTACTTAGCCAATTTTTTAAACTAATTTCAGCAAGAAGATTGCAAAAATAATTATTATTCATTGAGACTTACTAGTAAGACAAAGACAAGGTCTTTGGTCACAAGACAATCTATCTTAAGCATACTGGAGTTAAGGAGGTAGCAAACCAGGCACCAGTACAACCACACACACCCGTCCCAGAGTCTGACCCTGTTCTCTGACACTGTGCTAAATTACACAGGCTGCAAGGTAAAACCATGTGCTCATTTCCTTACATTTTCCTTGTTAATGTGTCATTCTGAAGTTATTTTTCTCAGTATATTTTGGCTACAGTACAAATGACCCATTGTAATTTGCCTGCAAAGTCTCACTTTGAAGGTCTCAGAGGTTTGGTTTTACTCAGAAATGTGACTGCATAAAGATTTCACATTTTTATTGCAGGTTTTCTTTTAGTCTACTGCCCATGTAGAATCTGAGTGAAATCTGTTCAGTGGATGGAATCTGTTTAGTGGAGTCACACAAGCAGGGCATGCTGCTTTCTGTTTCTGCTCGTCCTGCAAATCTAACTCAGTGAATACAGCAGGAACCAATTTTTTTTTCTGTTTCGCACTTCATCAGCAGGAGTGTTAATGAAGTCCCAGCATTTTCACCTGCACCACCACATCAACAGAAACTTGTTTAGCACTGTAGCAACAAAAAGTGGGAATACAGTAGAAATCCACAGTGCTGCTCTGGCATTCACTTTATCCTCCAGTTCTCTTTAAAGGAAGGATTAAATCCACAGATGAAAAAAAACATCTCTCTTGAGGAAAAAAAACAAACCAAAACAAAACCAAAAAACCCCAACACACAGAATCCCTCTTAACTGTCTGTGTTAAATCCAGCTTTTCAACAGCATTACTCTCTGCTGTAAAATCAAATAGGATCTGCAAACTGCAATAATTCCTCAAAAAAGGAGATTTGTTAGTTGTTAGTTGTTTATGATTTGCTTTACTATTCAGAAATACATTCTGTCAAAAGAAGAAGTTGACAGTTTTGACACTGCCGGTTTTTATGTTTCTGATTTTGCAACCAAACAATATATCACTAGGTGGTAAATACTCTGACTATCTTCAAGCAACATAAATTTTAATAGGGTCTTGGGTGTGGCTTTTGTTTGGTTTTTTGGGGGGAGTTTTTAGTTTTTTGATGAGATATGTTTTTTCTTAGGATTTCCCATAGCAAACCTATGGTATCAATAAGAGACCAATAAAAAAACAAACATGTCAAACTTTGATCTGAATAAGATGCAAGAACTCCACTAATGACAAAGAAGATATTCAGGCTTTAAAAGCTTAACACAGGTCTAAAAGCAAGCAGTTCAACAAACTTCTCTTGCGGATGGACAAATGGACAGGAAAAAAAATTTGGAAACTATAAAGTTAAGTCACCTATCACCAAATGCATTGAAATGCTTGTACAGGCAATTAGAGATCTAGCAAGCAACCAACAGCAACTGAATTAGCACTGTAATTCTGATACCCTCTTTGGCTTTCAGGCACATATTAGAAGCTTAAAGTTTTTGTGAGGGTTTTTCCTACAATAAGCCTTAACATCTGCAAGCTGTGTTCAAAATCCTATTCATTACCAATGCCAAGAATATGAAAAGACATTACCCAGCACACACAGGCAGGAGCCAATTCATCTAAACTCAGCATGAAAATGTGCTGTTACGATTCAAGTCAGAGGGCACAATAGGCAATGAGGCACTGGCTGGCCTTTGTTGCTGCAGTGTTGATCAAATTATCAAGCAATATACATTCTGATTAAAAAAAAAAAAATAATAATAATAATAAAAAAAAAACCCACAACAGTAAACTGAATCATAACATGAACAAAAAACAAGCTTTCTCCAGGACAAGCAACTGACTTTAATGTTTAAGCATATTTCTGAATTTGGAGTACTAATATATCATTGAAAAGCAAGGAGCACACATAGCAAGCTAGTGCCGTCAGTTATATCACTGAGATCTGTCTGGAGATCTCAGGGCTGACACTCACGATCAAGCACTCAAAGGAAGTCACCATGGCTCAGGTGATCTACAGCAACTACTTAAGCAACAATACCAATGGTGAACTTGAGTCCTCTGAAGAAGTACAGTGCAAAGAAAAATGAGATGTCATTCCCAGAAAGCCCAAATCTGGAAGTGATTGGTTAAAGACAAGCAAAAGAGCCTGGAGTAGCTACAGCAGATACCTATCCTTCCCCCACCTTGAAGCAAGACTCCCAGGAATACATTCACAAAGCAATTTTTGGCCTGGGGAGACAAGTCAACATTGAACACATCCATGGATGGTAAAGTCTCCAGAAGAGAAACAAGAAACAAAGCTTCCAGAAAGTCATAAATAATCACAACCTGTTTCTTTTTTAAAGAGGTAGACAAGTATGAAATCTGGCTCCCCAGGATCATGTTAGCTCATTAATAACTCTTTAATACCATGCACTGACTGCTATGTGACCACAGGGAGATAGACATGCAGAGGCACATCACAGCACCAGTGTCAACCCCAGTCAGGAGGCCAGAGAAAGTCCTTCCCTCAGGCAACCCACACTCCAGACACATGCCTGTACAACTGAAACAGAAAAGAGTGAAAAAATCTACAGCAATCAGAAGGTTATTTTCAGCCTTAATTAAACAGAACATTGTATGTGATCTGTAAGCTTATCCTGCTGATCATTGCATGCTCTATTCCTAGCTCTGCTATCATCACAGCCAGACACTGAAGTCCCTCACTCTGAGAATACTAAAAGTTAATCCCAGGTCCACAACTGGCCCAGTAGCCATGGCACATCATTTAACTTTCCTGCAATTCAGATAATTCACCTATGCTTCATAGAAAAGTATCTAGTCTGAACTCCTTCAGGCCTGTCTTTGTATTTAACTACACTTCCTATGCTATTTAATACGCTCGTCTGTAGTAGCCATGTTGGTTACAGATGCTTTGGAGAACAGACAAGCTTCAACACCTATTTGCAATACCAAAATGTATCTTGTATATAATCTTTAACTAATGTATCTAAAGCAGTGTTACCCTTAGATGTAGGATGACAGTCACATAACCTACATTTACATCACACTTAGATACATCATATACACTACTCTCATGCACTTTTACTAGATTATCCAAATATAAACCTACAGTGTAGCTGGGCAGTGAATTTAACCTCTCATTTTAGCATTTCATCCCCTCCTGTAGTACCCTGCAGTTTGCTGGGTTGGTTGGGTTTTTTTCTTCTTTTTGTCCTTTTTTTCTGCTCCTCATTACCTTGGCAGCCCAAGGGAAGCAGGGTTTGGATTAACTATAAGAGACTCCATGAAAGAAGCACAAAATATTAGAACTTGTCCAGCCCAATACCTAATTCATTTAATGTTTACCAGAATATTTATAGGTTATAGCATTTTGTTAAATATGAGACTGTATGAAGGGGGACTTTATCTTAAAAATAAGTTTGCTCAGGATAAGGACATGAGGTTTTGGATATACTGTACTTATAGGGTGGGGTTTCTTGTAACACTAACATGTTTGTCTCCTACAAGCAATTACTTCTATGGCCAAAGAATATAGGGAAGTAGAGAGAGCGCTTACAAAAGAAAGTCTCATTTTGTTTTGCAAATCATTATTAAATAGTCATTCTTGAAAACTGAAAGAAAGAGCAGGAAAGAGGTCAGGTGTAAGGTAACCTTGCTGCTCAGGAGGAAAATTCCCATGTTGACTGCAACGTTAAATCAATGAAATTTAGTAAATTTTAAAGAGGAACATTTACAGTTACATCTTCATAAAGTAATTGAAACATGTTTTTGCAGCACTCTCTCCCCTTGCCTTCACCTTCTCTTTGTTCCTCTCAGAGAGAGCAATGGAAGATGATTTGGTATAAACAGGGGATTAGTTTTCCCTCTCATTGCTCACTCCCCATTTGCTCTGTTTTGACAGGCAGCCCAGTACTAAAGCAGCAACACAAACACTATTCTGTTTGTTTCACAGTACACAGGGTCCACAGGTACTTTTACTTACAGAAACGGACATAGAAAGGGATGATCAGTAAGGTCATTCCCAGATTCTATTTGGATCCTTAAAAGCCAGAAGAGAGTATAAAGACAATGAATCTTTTTCTGCACTGCTTTCTTCCTCTGCACAGTGGGGCTGAGCTGGATCAGCATCACCCACTGTGCCAAAGCCCCAGGGGCAGGAAGGAAAGGAAAGGGTCATGGCACTGGTCTCCTTTCTGTGGACCTTCTCACAGGGAATGCAACAACCACATGGCCTGCTCTTGGAAGCAGTCTGCCTGTTAATGCTGCCTTTGAAATTTTCTAACTTCACGTTACAGCTCCAGCTGAGCTGTAATGCTACTGCTAAGTCCTAGGAATTCAGAAAATTAATACATTTTCATAAATCATGTCAAGTTTTCAGATTCTCCTTTCTGCACTCAGCCTGGTCTTGAAAACAACAAACAGTTCCATTTACTATGCTGAGCATCCTTGTTTGTGCCAGCTACATAAACCTGGATGTCTACATCACTCTAGATTTACACCACTAGAAATGAGAGCAGAATCCAGACTTACTGCTTCACCCTTGTAAGTATTTTCTGGCATGCTTCATTTTGTTGAACTGCTTTTAACTTTGGATTTCCAGTGCCACAAAGGCTTCAGAGAAACAAACAAAATGTGTCATTATCTTGGGTTTTATATCACTTTGTTTTCCTTTCACCCCTCCTTGCTGAACAATGCTTACACTTAGGACAGAGGCTGCGTTGTATAAAGACGCAAGTGAAGAATCCTATTGATATAAAAAACTATTTTCACATGATCAAGGTGAACAAGATTTGGCCCAGAATTACTAATGGGGGGAGAGGCTGAAGGCAAAGAAACTGAAAATGACAAATTGAATTCCCCAAGGCTCAGTGTCACCATGTCAGCATCAATGTGGGCACTGCTTCATTATATTTTACACAGAGATGTGAACTGCAGCTACATTAAAAGCCATCTCTATCTACAGCTGTTCTTTGATGTCTAAGGCCAGATGGTTTCCAGAAAGTACTTATTCAAACCATTGTAATCCACACCAAAATGGAAGCTGGTAATGCTCATAGTAGGATAATGTGAGAGAATGTGCAGTGAGAAATGGGAAAGAAAAAGCAAAGCTGATCAGAATCAGTTGCTCTGCTTTATCTATTTGATGTACAGCCGCTGCTTAGCTAACACAAGTTCTGTTATAACATGTCCCCTTAGTGAAATTCCTATTTTTTTCCTTTATTTTTTTTTAATCATTTAGGCTGTGACGGCCCAACTTAATTGTTTCCCTGCAGTAAGTAGCATTTTCTCGGATTATCACTGATATTCTGACAACAAAAAAGACATTAACTCCTGACAGCATTGCACTTAACGAGTTGGCATCAGTATTTGTTTTCAGCTTCCCTCTTGTCCTCATTTCAATCTTTTTTCTCTTGCATATTCAGCAACATGTTTTATGATGTGTTCTGTTCCCTCCTTCACTTTCTAACCAAGCTTTGACAGCGTTCATTGCTAATCCAACAATTTGCGGAAGTCCATAGCACAAGGTCAAGTCTAATTATCATCTTCACTTTCCCAATATTCTGTCAAGGCAATAATAGCTTCAGGGAATTAAATACAGGATCAAAAATGAAAATTCTGCTGCTATTAATTGACCCACATTTTCAGCAGCAGTAGAAGGGGAATGTAAGGGTCTCAGGTGCAGCAGAATAAAGACATTAACACCTGCTGTCATATGTTAGGCCTTCTTACTCCATTTGTAACGTTTGGAGCCCAGAGAGTATTCTTCTACAGTCCTGTAGCAGAGGCTGCAAGAGGTTTGGGCTACATATCAGATGCAGAGTTATACCTAAGTGCACTTTCTTTTTATAATAATTTTTTGATCCAACTTTGTTCCAGATACTCTGTTCCATCACTCTCTGCATACTTGCAATTCCTCCTCTTCCTTGTTTAAACTCTTCTTAAGTAGACAATTACAAGGCATCCAAAGTTCACTGAGTATCTTAAAGAAGGCAGAAAGACAAAGCTAACATTCTTACTCTGTCATGCTTTAAATAAAAAGACGACTCTGGGAGAAAGACATACTGAGAACAAGTAAGATGAAATTAAGCAAAGGTCAGATTCTCAAAATTATAAGTTTCCTTGTTTGTTCTGGAGTCACAGTCATGTTCTGCCAGAAGTATGTCTTAATCTATTAGAATTCATGTTTAAAGAGTAGAGGCATGTATTAAAGGCAGCGAGCAGTTATTTTTATTAAAAATTAAGAGACACAGAAACTCCTAAAAGCAGCCAGCAAGCTAAAATTTAGAGGTATCTCCCATCTTACCAACAACCATGGAATGAGGTCTCCAGGACAACTCCTCACAGATTTCAGCAAAGGACTTAAACTTGATAAATTTTCTCTAGATCTTCTGCTGCCATATTCTGCCACAGATTGCATCCTCCTTCTCACAGGAGAGTGTGCACCCAGCTTGCACAGTTGCAATTTTCATAACATACAGCTCATCTCCATGAGGACCATTATAAAGCCCTGACACATCCTTCTTATCACTGAAGTCTCTCTATTGGATCTCGTTCAAGGACATCTTTCTTGTCTCCTGCAGTAAGCATTTGCACAGCCTGTGCTTCCACACTTGTCTCACTCCAGTATGTTTTGACATACCAATAACGGCAACCGCAAAAACCCATTTGTCCTCTGGTGCCTCAGACTCTCTCTGACACACCTAGCCCTAGAAATGCTGTCTCAGGACCAGCCAAAAAGGTTCCTCTCTAAGAGCTAATTATCTCAGAAGTTAACAGCTAACTGTGCCCAGACACCACCTCCTGCTTACTCTGAGGGACTGATTTTTACTTGGCCAGCAACAGGCCATATCATGATTGCCATCACTTTCCACTCATTCATACACTTTGAAACATCTTAATTTGATCCAGATCACAAATTTCCTGGAACATAACTTCTCATTTACTATGTTTTTGCACAGTTCTTAGAACGCCATTGACCAGATGTGACTAAGAATGCTTAGTGCATCTATAATATAAATACAACAACAGCAACAACAATTTTCAGTTCAGTTTGGAGTACCAGAGAACAAAAATGCCATACAGAGTCTTCTTGTTAATCAACAAATAAACACGTTTTTTCTATTGTCCTCAATTATCACGCAACCACTCTGAATTACTGTGTCCATGCTGAAGACAGAATTCCTGCTATCTTACTGTTCTCTGCTTTGGAAGGTTTGTCTCATGTTTTTGATGAGCAATACTTCACTCTCAGTTCCATAAGTAAAATGAGATCCACCACTGCCCTCTTTGATCTCTTGATAGAGCCTTCACCCAGATGTCAGGGAGGAAAGATACAATACTAAAGTCTGTGTTGACAAGAGCAGATGCAAAGAGCTGCAGAGGGAATAGCACCACAGAGGGCTGTGATACAGGAGGGGGAGGGAGGCTAGTGCTCCTCTCACACCATCACTAACAAAACCATAGCAGAACAGAAAAGACTTCTGTTCTGTAGACATAGACTCAGCTGATGCCTCTATCCCTAAACTATTCCTCTGCAAGACAGAAAAATTTCTGGACCGAGCCTGTCACACTTTGCACAGCCAAGAGCCTGGAGAAGCAGCTACAGAGGGAAGCTTGGACATCAGTCTTGTCATCAGCATCTGTTTTGCCCAGCTTTTACTCACAACATGCTTTGTCTGGCATAGGCTGTTAGCCCCTTCATGCTGCAGTCCCCAGAGGACACCCAGGGCACTGGTGTGGAAGGAGTTAAGATAAGGAAAGCCATTAAAACTACAGGGGACTCTTTCAAATTGCTTCTTGTGGGGCAAAACATAAATGTTAAAATACACATTGATTTTCTTCCCCATAGCAGGAGCTTTGCAGATATTGACAACTCTCTCAGGACGAAGCTTATGGCAGCTGCATTAATTTATACTATTGAGCTATAATGCTTTTAATTTATTTTCTAATTTGCTTCAGATCCCCAAATTCCCCAAACTGCTTCTGTCTGTTTAATATGAAGGTTAGCCAAGGCTCCACCAGATAAATCCACCTTAAGGCTATCAGAAACCTTTTGTGAAGCAAGAGCATTCTCCTTCCAAAGAGGCCTTTCTTCTGTTCATGAAAAGACTATTAATAACACAATTATTCCTGTTGAAAGAAAGGGCCATAATTAATAGACTCAAGAGCAAAACATCCATCCTACAGGAAAACAGTCTTTTTGCTCCTGGAGGCAATATTTTAAATCCAGAGTATCGCCTGGGATTTAGAAGCAGCTGAATCTAGAGAATAATGGAAAATAATAGAGACTAAAAAGAAGAAAAAGAAAGAAAAAAAGAGAAAAAAAAAAAGTTGCAGATTCCATGAATAGCTCAACGCTGAAAGCAGAAAATGAGAGGCTACACTTCCTATTTCCCAGCAGTCAACTAGAATTACCTTTCACACCATGGCTTGAGCTAAATGATCTGCAAATATATTTTACACATTATACCAAGGCTCAGCATTTTAAGTATATAGGTATATATTTTTAAGGATGCAGCTGCTTCAGAAGTATTTCCCTTATTTGCAACCTCATTCTGTTAGCTGGTAGCTGAGCAAAATATTAACCATCTTTCTGTTCAGGGCTAGAGGAGAAAGAGCATGGAAAAGAAGGGCAAGACAAATTAAGAACAGAAAGCAAAAGAGAGATACCAGAATTGTTTGAAATCTAGTGGCCTCCAGACTTATGTAACCATTAGCTAGCTGATCAGCATTTCACTGGTACCAGTGATAACCTACCCAATCTCAGTTCTGCTTAAGGAGAACAGTTTCAGTCTGCTTCATACCTGAACACCTTATAAAACACAGGCTTTCAGAAACAGAGCCCCATTTTTATTTCAAGTGAACCTAATTAAATGGGTTGCATGCAGGGAGATAGAAAGGCTCTTTGACTAGGTAAAGACTAGGAGCCTGGAGCAGCAGCGATAAAAGTGACATACGAGGGGTGGCACCCCAACCAGCTGTAAGTTCATTTCAATTCCATAATATTTCATTGGCATGACAGCTGCTCGTCTGTAGTGCTTGTAATCAGCTGCAAATGTCTGGGGGGTTGTCGCAT
>NW_009954194.1:4944235-4987040 GCF_000747805.2 Chaetura pelagica | reverse complement strand
TCACAGTGCGGATTTTTGTTTCCTTTTTTGGTTTTGCTTTTTTCCCCCATATTCTCTTATAGCTTTGGCATTGGAGAAAAGACCTCTGTTTCATTTTCTCTCCTATCATGATTTACCACTACTACCTTAAACTGTGCAGTGTTTTGGCTATCATATTTTCCACCATTACTGGATGTTTATACTATTAGACACAAAAAAATTAAAAAAAAAAAAAAAAAAAAAAGAAAGGAAAAAAAAAAAGGAACTGTTTAGAAGTTACTGTCATTTAATCTCACTGAGCTGCTGGAGAACTCTCCAGGGCAGACTGTGATTCAGCATCTTTCTTTACCAAAATTACGCCCCTGCTGGCTGTAAGTGTATGTCACCCAACCCTTATAAAAATGAACCAGTGCAGTCACATCACAAGTGCCACAACTCACTCCCCAGAGTAAAATGCATAAAGCAGGACAAAACACTTCACTTGTGCTGCAAAAATAAAGCTGCAGTTCTCAACAAGCATGACGTTCAACTGTTCAGTGTACAGAGAGCAAAAAGGATTGCCACCACATTTACAATAAGATTCCTATCATGTTCTATGGAGTATCCAAAACCAGAGCTTTTGGTGGTGACACTGCTGTGTCATCATTGTTAATTGGACAAAGAGAGACATACCCAACCCACATATAGACTTACACACAAATATACTGAAGGATGCTGAAGCATATAATTCTTTAAGATCAATTAGGTAGTTACCAAATTCACTCCCATATTACAATTTTATGAGGTACTATACAATCAAAACCAAACCAACACAGAGCGCTGTATTAATTACTTTGGGATGACAGAATCTAGGAAACAATCTGAGAGATGAGGAGAGGTCCTGAGACAAGTCTGGCTTTGAGTATATCTTTTGTGAGGACTAAATATTTATTATTTTAAAAGCATTTTGCATTTAAAAACACTAACTGCAGATATTTTTTGTATTTTTCTACAGCAAAACACTAAAAAGCAGTGACAATACTGCTAGGTCTGCTCCTGGTTTGGTTGCACCAAAAATGCATGCTTCACTTGCAAAATCTCATACGACAACTGCTATCACTAAAATCTGCTTATTATTTATATTCAGTCTTAGAGCATATCCTCTGAAGTGACAGGCTACACAGGCACCCTTCAGGAAAAAATCTGCATACTATTATTATGTTTGGATAGACAGGCTTAAGGAGAAAACACTCATCAGTATAAGCTTGTTTGTTAGTTTATAAATCTGCTACTGTTTGCAACAAGGCTACAACAGCTCCTTAGAGGACTTCAAAAGATGTAAGCTGAACTCAGAGGACAGCATCTACCATAGGAAAAGGCAGGTGAAACACATTTCATATTATTTCAGCACACAGTCCCCTCAGACTTCCCTGGCAGCAGCAATTCTGCCGTTGTCCCTGGGGGCATAATGGCAAAACAAACCTCTCAGGCTTGCTCTGTGCCCTCCATCTCTCATGCACAGACACACATCTGTCATTATCTTCACCATGCAACTCAACGCCTAGTTGCTGCAACTCACATCTGTGGGACAGGGAAGCAAACTGGAGTTATGGAAACACATGGAGGCAGTCCATGCCTTATCTCTGGCAAAGCCATCCTTTGCATTTCCAAATGTAAGCCTTTTAGCCCACTCCCTACAAATCCTGGCTGTCTTCTGAGGGATATGACATCCACATTTTCCACATGCAAAGTACATGCAAATCAAGGTCTTTTCAGAATTCTGACTGACTTTTATTAGAAGTCTGTGAAATACTTTATTTGCCACCAGGAGGAAAAGAAGAGAAAAGGAAAAAAAAAAAAAAAGGAAAAAGAAAAAAAAAAAGCTATCTGGCCCGGTTATATTGACTCCTGTAAGTTTCTCCTTTCATGGACCTTTAGTAAATGTATATACATATAAATTAAGAGACCACTGTTGTTAACCCTCTATAAAAGAATGAGTCTCTTTTCTCTTTCACCCATGATTGTCAAGACGTTCTGATGTCGCTGGTTTTCACACTTCCGATGTGAGTGCAAACAACTGCATTGAGGTCAGAGCTTAGCTCACTTCAGCTACATCTGATACAAGAGCAGTCCTTCAACCAGCAAAAAAAGACGGAAAGCAGCACCAGGGAGAAGGAAAAAAATCTTTCATTTTGTATTCAAATTTTTGGTCATTGGAAGCTGTTTCTCTATGGTGATGTTAATTTGTTTTTTTAAAACGAGACTCCCCCCTGGGATGAAAATCTCCTCAGAGGGCTCTGGCCTTTTGTTTCAAATTCCTTGTGAAGTCCTTAGGGTTGAAAATGCGGCTGCCACTTAATACATTCAATTTTCCATGCATTAGGGTCAGTAATCCAGTCCCGTGCAGAGCAGGATCTCCCATTTGGCTCTGAGCTTCCATGACGACAGTGAGCAGGGAGATAAACATGATGGAGACACACAGAGCCCCCATCAACAGTACCTCATGAAAACACTACCCAGTCTGCCTGTTCTTTTTTCCTTTTTCTTTAAATAAACCAATAGTGATTATCTGCTTTGTGATTGTGCTCCTATGAATAGCAATCTGACAAACCATAATAAAAAACCATACAAAAAAATAATTCACCACATTTTTTAATATCTGCTTACAAATCCTCTTTTAGACTTTCCTACCTATTTTGGGTGCAGTGTATGTAAAACCCAAAGCACTGAGGATGAAGCATTCGTCTCACACCACTTTATCTTTGAAGTGCTGATAAGAGGACCAAAAAATGCTAATACATTTGGAGATTCCCCACGGAGCCATAATGAACAGTTTCATACAAACCTCAGTATTCTGCCAGTGTCTCGGGTGTTAATATTCTTCACTAAAAGCAGTATTCTTCCTCATCCATGCTGCAAGCCTTGGACAACAAGCAAGCAGAAGTACAACACTTTACAAAATCTACATTTAAGATCCTTTTCTGCATGTCTGTATGGTAATACAATTTATATTCATGCAGCCCAGCTAGAATTGTCCAGTTGCCATACTACTGAGATGGCGAGGAATAAAGCAGAAGCTAAATCAACTTTAGCTCGGTACATAACAGTGGTCCAAACAAGGATAAATGAGAGAGAAAGAGGATCAGCCTAACCTGAGGGCAGCATGTGACTCCCTAGCAACCACTGGCAGCAGATGGCTTTTACATCACTCCCTCTCTTATAAAGGGTAGCAAAGTTGTCTAGCGATTAAAGCTGCTGGGAGACAGAAACCTGAATCACTGAGCAGGATGTATAATCTCCAAGAAGAATCTTAGTCTTTACAGATTCTCTGGTGCTACATCTGTAAAAGACAGATAATGTTATCCCCCAATCTTTATCAAGTGCTAGAAGGTTCCTGGACAAAAGTTATACACATAATTTTCTTGGAGGAAAAAAAAAAAAAAAAAAGGAAAACAGGTTGGAGAAGGGCTTAATCTTCTCAAGAAAAGAGTATATTAATGACCACACTTGGATGATAGCAAATACTTGGAAACGGCAAAGCATCTTTCATCAAGAGATGTCAAAGCACTGTGCAATGGATCTCTTCCTCCTTATCTTTATCTTCCAAATGAGGACAAGACACACAAAAGATTTGCCAAGGTCACCCAGTAAGCCAAAACTAAAACTAGAGAACAAGACTCTGTTATTAGCTACCAGCCATCCTAAGAGAAACAACTTTGTCCAAGAGAACAAACCTTAACCTGGAGTTAAAATATATTTAATTGCCTTCCTCAAATTCTGCCATTCATAAAGCACTATTTCAGAGCTGAGTGGAAGCTGAATTTAATATAGCACAATAATGTTAAATAAACCATCTTTTTGTCTCAAAGCATTTCCTAGTTTTTAATAAGCCTTACCTGCAGCTTCAAGAAAATGAGGTGACAGAGGGATATAGCAGCAGTGTAACTCCTGTGAAAATGTTTAAAAGTGATGGAAAAAATGTGGCCAAGAAGTCTAAGACAAACTTTCATTATTACAGTATCGTGTGATTTTAATAATGGTTCAGCAAACACGGGAACTGTGTTATGTAAACAATCAAGCCTGTGACTAATTTCATTCCTCCTACAAACACTAGCACTACATATAGACAGAGTACATAAGCTGCCAGATATAGAAATTGTGGTGATTCTGTGTAAGGTCTCTGAACCACAAGGCCTTTAAGCTCCACAGACCCAAATCCATGAAATAAGTTTTACTTGCATTTAATGGCATGTTTCTCTGCTTATCCTGTATAACGTTTGTTCTTCTGTGCTTTATGCCCAAATATTTAAGCTCCAATTGAATTTTGTGAGTTTTTAATACCGATTTATAAAAGTCGCTATTAAACATAAAATCCAACATATTTACAGGAGATTTTTTTCTATAAACACTGAATCACTGGGGGCCTACTAAAAAAGAGGATTTTCAGTTTCAACCTCTGAGCTGGGTATCAATCGGAGTTAAACAGTCTTTCCTACAGAATTCCTTGGATTGGTATTACATAAGCACCACTTCATTTGGAGATGCAGAATAAGGTATAAAAAAATATTTAAATGCTAAAATTCAAGTGCTGACTATGACAACATTGTCTTGCCTCCTACTCGTGGATGTTCCAAAGCACAATGCACTGACCATTTCTACTACAACAGATACAGCATTTCAGTAGCAAGAAGATCAGACCATGCTTGGCACTTTTGAACATCTCTGGCCCTAAATTCCTGTACCTATGGTGCTGGTCACTGACAGGGATACATACAGCAAGTCATTCAGAGAAAAAAATAGCTCCTAAAAAGGCAGGATAAAGAAATCCATTTGTTTAAACTTCTCTCAATTCATTTTAGGATTATTCTCAGATGCTATCATTATAAATGCCTGAGCAAGGAGCCAGATGCATGGGTTGTCTGCTGATTCAGGCTTCTGCAGAGCAAAACTGCCTGATCTCTACTGCATTAAAGCTGTACACAACTGCCTAAGTGGCCTTGGGATTAGGTCCTATGGGAAGTGAATACAAAAGTAAAACACTTGAGCGCAAAACTAAATCAATAATCCTAAAGCTTTTTGTTCCTCTCAGTCAAGAGTCAAATGAAAGACAATCAATATAATTATTGTAACTTCTTCCTGAAAAAGCAACAGATAATCTATTCTGTGGAGTTGGAGAATCCCAAAGTGCAGTGGAAAAGAGCAATCCTCTTCATCATGAAAACAGCAAAGGATGCTCAGTAATTTTCTAGCCTGTTCTGCCAAACTCATGGGAAACAGAAACAAATTCGAGGGTAGTGCCGTTATCATCTATGGCTGATGTCTAACAGAGACTGCATTTCTCCACATTCTTTGCATCTTTTCAAATGGAAAAGCTTGTGTGTATCAAGCTCAAAACAGATTTTCTGCAGAGTAAAACCTTCATCAATAATTATTTTATGCTGCACGACAAGGAATGTTCAACAATGCAATTTCTCCATTCACATTCACAACATCTTCGATTTCTTCACCATCTCCCCATTTTTTCAATTCACACCTACAGCCACGCATGCAGAATTCCCCTCCCATAAATGGCAGCTGAACTAACAAGAACTGAGCACCTCACATTATTAGACCTTCTTCTGCTACAGGTCCTTTATAGAGACTAAATAGCCTACAAGCAACACACAGCAATGAAATGTAAACAACCTTGGCATAGAAGGGGGAAAAAAAAAAAGCAGTCTTTAAAGGTTGCAACAAACATAGTGGCTTTGTAGTAGGGATGCCTCTTTATTGACTGGCTCAAGCAACAGTCTGGATGGAAGGAGTAAAAGGAGTGTTTCCAAGCCACCCAGGCACATCCCTACCCTGCCACTACAAAGCAATGAAACTCCATTGCCATATGCTACAATATTGCCTTAGAATCTAAATTTAGAAATACCAACTATGACATCTCTGCCAGTTTTGTGCCTTTTTGTCTTCTTCACAGGTGACTCAGTTGTAGTCTTTCATCACTCTGTCTAGTATGTATGATCACTGTGGCAGCAAGAGATTAATTTTGACAAGTTGCCTCAGTATCCTGCACTTCAGACCTCCTGCATTACCTTCCAAAAAGGTGTTTCTGTTTGCTTCTGACTGCTGTCATTATGGTTTCTCCATGGTTTCTTTTTGGTTCCATCAACAGGCAAATTTCCCAAAAGAGTTTTCCTAAGGACTCCAAGGACCACACTCTATCCCAATGGTAAAGGCTCCCATTCAAAACAGTTTCTCCCTCTTTTCACTAGAAGCTGTACAGGGCAAGCTTTATTAGGTAAATCTAAATCCCTGAAAGAAACAAGAAAAATGCAAAGTTTCCTGGCAGAAGAGTTAATTCTTCATTCAGTTATGAACTTATATTCATTATTCTCAGTTTTTTTAATTATTCACAATTTGATAAAACAAAGAAAGCATTTACCAAGTAGATACTCAACCTACAGGCAAACCTGCATTTCTTGCTTTGGTAGAAGGTCCTCTAACCACCAGATCATCAATAAGACTGGAACAGAGATATTCTCCTACACTTCCACTGCCCATGTAAGGGACTATTTAGGTATTTCAGAATTCGGGGGGAAAAAAATTAATTAAATGGGAGAGGGGAAATAAATGGCACAAGAACCAAGTACTAGGACCCAAGTCCTTTTATGGGCCTAAAAGATTTGTCTAAAGTTACAAAGAAAAGCTGTGGAAGAGAAAGAAATTCTCAGTCACTCAAGTTTCATAGGCACACGGGACTCTTTCCTTTCTAAGAACAGTACAGGTTAGAAACATAGAGTCACTGAGATTGGAAAACACCCTGAGCATTAAGTCCAACCACTAACCTAACTCTTCCACATCCACCGCTACACCATGTCCCTAAGCACCACACCTACATGTCTTCACCATGTCCCTAAGCACCACACCTACATGTCTTTTAAATACCTTCAGGGATGCTGACGCAACCACTTCCCTGAGCAGCTTTTTCAGTGCTTGACAACCCTTTCACTGAATAATTTTTTCCATAGAAGCTCATAACATCATTGTAGTCATCCTGAATTGCCTGCCCCTTCTTCCAAAACTCATAAACTCTTTTTTTCCTGAGTTCCAGTCACAGCTCTGTGTTCAGACAGGATGGTCTTCTTTCCCACTGACTCACCTTTCAGCACATAGGGACAGCCTGCACCTACACATTTAAGATCTTCTTGAAGAATGTCCAGCCTTTCCTGGACCCCTTTACGCTTTAGGACTGTCTCCCACACGACTCTGTCAACCAGGCTTCTAAACAGGCCAGAGTCTGCCCTCTGCTTCTGTATTTTCAGCAACAAACAACTACTGTGACTGATATTCTATGTTAATACATTAAGCTTCCAAAAATAGCCTGGAGACCTACATTGGTTCAAAGAGCTGTGTAATTAGAAACTAATGTATTATGTTTGACAAGAGTTAAAACACATTGGTTTAGCCCAAATCTATCAAAACAAAGAGAAAATGTGCATGAGAGTTTTCATAAGACCTCACTGCTTTCTTGATACACAGACAGTTTCCATTTGCTTACTATTTTCACACAAAGTGCCTGTAGTATCTCTAGCGCTCCAGGATACCATTATGAGTGATAAATCAGGCTTTGCACCCTGGTACTATTTTTTAAATAGTATTATTAATGAGGAACACTGTGTAATTTTGTGCTTGGAAGCTGATGAAATCAGAAGTGTGTTCCTGTGCTTTAATGTACCCTTTGAACAGATGTGTGAGCTAGTCACAGTCAGTGCAGTATCAGCTGTTACATTTATCCAGTTTTTCTCCCAGGAATTCAACTGGCTATTTGATTATGGATACATAAATAAAAGGGGTTTATCATGGCCCTATCTTGGCTTTGAGAACCACACCTCAAAGTCTCCTCTTCTTCAATGCCAGAAGGTTTATTTAAGAACATACTGACAGCTTTAAAAAAAAAAAAAAAAAAAAAGTCAATCCCAGAAGACTTACTTGTAGAAATACTTTAGTAATAATTAAAAAAAAGTTTTTCCTTGCTGTACAGTTTCATGGACGACACCAAAATATCTGAACTTCCCCAAAATATAAGAAGAGGGAATACAAGAAGAATGTATGTATCCATCTCAGGTCCACACATCATATTCAAGTGATTATTTTAAACCAGGATAAGCTATGTCTTATGCTATTTTGCTTAATTAATAAAAACACATTTTGAGATAATGAAAATACCTACAATATCACTTTGTATTCAAAAATCAACACAATTAAGTAAATTAATGTAATTATGATTCTGCTCAAAAACCTGTTCATTGCTGTTTCCTATAAAACTTCACTATCTGTGAAGTTCTCAGTGTAGACAGGGCCTTCTTGATCATAAAGTTTTATGTTTCTTTGAAACTGATACAAGAATTCATCCAGAACGGCAGTGGTAAATAGTCCTCTGAAACAGGAAGAGAATATACAAACATTTGTGTAGTACAGAAATGTTGTTGCCAATATACTACTGGCAAAATTTTCCTGTATTAACATAGTAACAAAACAAACACATTTAAACAGGCAGTATTAACCCAGACCTATTTGGTTAACCAGCACCTCTATGCATAGAATGATTTGAAAGATGTAGATAAACTGGAGAGCCCTCAAAAAGGCTTACACAACATGATCAGAGCTGCAGTTACTTTCCTACAACAAAAAGCAAGCTAAACCTATGAGGGTTGAGCTGAAGGAAAGAAAAGGCAACATGAATGTAGTTGATGATTAACTACATGAAAAGTAAAAAGGAAAGAAGGGAAGGATTTAGTTCACCTAAAATTGAGTGCTAAAGCAGAAACTGAATAGCTAGAAAGTGTATCATGACACTGCAAATGACAGTGGACATGACCTTTTAGATACCCAAAGGATTGTTCTGTTCTGAAGAGTTTCATAATAAAATGGCCCCTTCTTTTCCATGGTGTCTGCTCCTTGCAGAGATATACCTGAACAAAATGAACATTACTGCTTTTGTTCCTCATAGCCTTGCTTGTTCTGACTGCACAGTCCCACTACCTTCAGCAGGTGAGGTCACTAAAGGCTTCAGATGAAAAAGGTTGTTTATTTTTTCTGATGACAGTCAAGGAAACTTCTGCCTGAAGAAGCTTATCTCTTACTGGAAATAGATTTATGCACATACACACACAGAAAAAGGAGGAAGACAACTTAATTCTCACATTTCAAATTGAGTTTATGTGTCTGGCAGAAAATAACACAAGAGCTTTCACTGGTAAATTTGATGCTTACAGCATTGAGAAGTTGCAAGCATAGAATCTCAGGAACTACTGACAAAAGCATTAATTGATAGGAATTTAGGACTAGACAAATCTCAAAGTAACATACCATGTTAGAACAGTCACAAGAAATCACAGTGCTCAAATGATATCCTCAGTGGTATGAAAGAAGTTACAACAAGGAGCATATGATAAACAGTGACAACAGCTCCTTTCAGCACGCTAACAGCAATTCACAGGCATGCTATAACTATACATAGATGACAGTATTATAAAATAAACCTTTTAAAAACCATTCTAAACCAATTTGCTTAGGTAGCCTTAAGATACTTGTTTGTACCTGAAACAAACAAAAAAACCCAAACAAATGTATTAAATCACTTTTAGAATAATATTTTAAATGGAGTGTAATTTAATAAAACAGATTTATGGCCTGTGGCAGGTAATCACAGAAGAACAATTATTTCAGGGGCAGGCCTCTCATGAGGACCACAAAGATGTACTGAGGCTATGCAGGGACAAAATCAGGAAAGCCGAAGCCCAACTAGAACTCAAGCTAGCTACAGCTATTAAAGATGACAAAAATCTTTATATAAATACATCAACAACAAAAGGAGGACTAGGGAAAATTTCCATCTTTTATTGGATGCAGGAGAAAACTTAGTGACAAAGGATGAGGAAAAGGTTGAGGTGTTTAATGCCTTCTTTGCCTCAGTCTTTACCAGTAGAACTCATCAAGCCTCTTTCCACCATCTACCAGAAGTCTTGGCAAACTGGGGAAATCCAACAGACTGGAGGGTAGCAAATGTGACACCCATCTACAAGAAAGGCTGGAATGAGGATCCAGGAAACTACAGACCTGTCAGTCTGACCTCAGTGCCAAGGAAGGTCATGGAGCACATTATCTTGAGTGCCATTACGCGCTACATGCAGAATAACCAAATGATCAGACCCAATCAGCATGGGTTTATGAAATAAATGTCCTGCTTGACAAACCTGATCTTCTACGACAAGATGACTTGCCGCGTGGATGAGGGAAAGGCTGTGGATGTTGTCTACCTGGACTTTCATAAAGCCTTTGACAATGTCTCCCACCGCATTCTCATGAAAAAAACCTGGCTACTCACAGGTGGGACGGGCATGCTCTCTGTTTGATAAAACACTGGCTGAATGGCCAGGCCGAGAGAGTGGTAGTGAATGCAGCTAAATCTAGCTGGCAGCTTGTCACAAGTGGAGTTTCTCAGGGCTCAGTGTTGGGACCACTTCTGTTTAACATTCCTAACAATGACCTTGATGAGCGGATATAACACACCCTCAGTAATTTTGTACATCATGACAAGTTGGGTGGCAGTGTTGATCTGCTTGAGGGTAGGGAGGCTCTACAGAGAAACTTAGACAGACTGGATACATCAATGCTGAGGCATTGTATGAGTTTCAACAAGGCCAAGTGCCAGGTCCTGCACTAGGGCCACACCAACCCCATGCAGCACTACAGCCTGGGGCAAGAGTGACTGGAAAGCTGCCTGGCAGAAAATTACTTGGGGGCACTGATTGATAAGCAGCTGAATATGAGTTAGCAGTGTGCCCAGGTGGCCAAGAAGACCAACAGTATCATGGCCTGCATCAGTAATAGCATGGCCAGCAGGACTAGAAAAGTGATCTTTCCCCTGTACTCAGCACTGGTGAAGCCCCACCAGTACTGTGTACTGTGTACTGTGTTCAGTTTTAGGCACCTCAATACAAGAAAGCCATCGAGGTGATGGAGTGGGTGCAGAGAAAAGCATCTAGGCTGGTGAAAGGCCTAGAGAACATGGCTTATGAAGAATGGCTGAGGGAACTGGGGCTACTTAGTCTAAAGAACAGGAGGCTGAGAGGAGACCTTATTGCTCCCTCCAACTACCTGAAAGGACATTGTAGAGAGGTAGGTGCTGGTCTCTTCTCACAAGTAAATAGTGCTAGGACAAGAGGGAACGGCCTAAAGCTACACCAGGGGAGGTTTAGACTGAACATTAGAAAAAAAAAATTACTGAAAGAGTTGTCAGGCATTGAAACATGCTGCCCAGGGAGGTGATTGACTCATCCCCGGATCTTTAAAAAGTCATCTAGATGTGGTGCTTGGGGATATGGTTTAGCAGTGAACATTGTAGAGTAGGGTTAAAGGTTGGACTTGATGCTCTTAAAGGTTTTATCCAACCTAGATGATTCTGGGATTCTCATATTAAGAGTCTGCAGCAGAATTTGTGCTGATGTACATTTAAAAAGTTATGCATATGAGTAAAATATAAATTTATTTTAAATGGGATTCCTACTGAAGGAAGTTTATTAATATAAATGTAATAGTCTGGAATTGTATCAAGTAGGTAGCCCACCATATTCCACTACTAATGCTCTGTTCAAAAAGGCCAGTTAAGAGTCCAGTTTCCAATTGGAGAGTCCCCATTTTAAGTTCCATAAATGTTGATTAAAAACTAAAAAAAAACAATCAAACTAAACCAACCACACAAAATGGTATCCCTGCACAGTACTGATTCTCTTGCCACATTTTAGAAGAAATGAAGAGAGAGGATATTGGTGATGATGTCGACACACTTGGAAAATCTAGCCTCAATGTCACTAACAGCAAAACCATCAATATAAACCAAAGTGTGCATTTTTGTTAATATAAAGTGGAGTCAGGGCTTTCCCAAAGATTCTGCTGATATTGTAAGTGGAATATGGGAATTCCTAAATGAAATATGAAGTTACTGCTATATGGTTTCACAACCAAAACTGACAGGGGATCATTTCTGTGTATTTTCAATTTTTATGCTTGCTTCTTGTGATTATTGCTACTGATTATTTGATCCAAAAGGATGAAGCGTGCAGAGAGTAGAATGAAAATAAATGAATGGGTAGACAATTATACTTCATCAGATGTACTTGAAATCAATCACGATGCAGTTTACTCAGGCTGTTTTCCTGAGCTTGCTGTCTCTATGATCTGTTCAAGGGAAAACCTCAGTAATGATCTGGCTTTCTGCACATTGATTTTTCACAATGTTGTCATTTCAGCCAATAGAACCCAGGTAAAGACTAAGTGAAAATGTTGTCTTTTATTGGGGAACAAATGCATGTAGGAATTTCCCCAGAAAATACAAAAGGGAAAGAAAATAAAAGAGGTGTCTACTCACAAAATTATTGGGCAGACTAAAGGAGTATTTAAAAAAAAAAAAATTAAAAAAAAAATAAGGTTTTTAAATGTTTCAATTTTTTGCTTGCATTTTTAGTATATATGAAGCATTCTCCTGACAGTACTTAGAAATGACAGCAGCGATAATATTTTCATGTCTGTTCACCAGCTGCACAAAGTTAATCCATTGGAACCTAATGGGGCACTGTAGTATGGTTCAGTTTATGGCTCATGTGTACATTAAAATTTGGTTACATTGAGGAAGCATTACTAAATTTAAAATTAAGATAACATACTTTAGTCCTTAATTTTTAATTAAAGATTTCTTTTAAAAATTTAAGTATTTTCCAGTTTAATAAGTTACAGACTTAAAAGAGAAAGAAAATATTAATTAAACCACCTTTTATATGTTTAAACCTCAAAAGCAATCACTTCTAACAAAATGGGAGGATAAGGAAAGGAAGACGTCCACTTCAGCAACTTATTTAGTTTAAGCATTTTATTAACCAGTAAATTCAAATTGCCTTAACACGCCAATCCAGCAAGTAAAACTGTTCAGGAAGCTGCACACACCAGTCAGAGTTTTGCCAGTGCCTGTTTTCTGAGTCTTAAGTTTCACTAATTGCAAAATAGATTCTATACCTGGAAGGCTTTTGGGATCAGATCTTTAGTTCCATGTGCAAACGTTCAGAATCTCTGCACATTTTACTTGTTAAGATTATTGAACTCAGCAGTAATACGATTACTAGAGAACACTTGTTATATTGATTGTGCATGAGACTGACTTTATATTTGAAGGGTCAAATATCAGGACGATTGATGTAATGTATGTAATCTAGACAATACATTTACTTCATCTTGAGTGCACAAATTAAACTGATTTTGTTTATACACAGCATTACTAGCATCTAGGCACTTTCAAGTTCTAATCTGGTGATTCTTCTTCCATCCCAGTTTCCCCATTTGTAAAGCAGTTATAAAGCTTCCCTTCCTCACTCAGCGGATGTATGTATTAGCTAGAGAGACTGAAAACCCTTTGAAGATAAGTGCTCATCACTATTATCCAATGGCAGCATTCCAATTACAGTCTCTCGTCCTTCTTCCTTTAGAAGCTGTCAAACATAATATACTGCTTCATGCGTCACAAAGATTAAATATGTCTAATGTGACAGGTTTAAGATGGACAGGATATTATCTTAACAAGGTTACATGCAAATATAATTACTTGTTTGCTAATTCATTTCATTTAACCTACAAATGCTGTCAGTCTGCTTTCTGCGAAGAAAGACCTCAGGGTTCTGCCATTAAGGGGACGTTGCTCTTTGGAGGATGTGTGGAACAACGTCTTCCTCATTACTACCTCCTACCTCAGATTAATGTATTTCATATTGGTTTTATAAAAGCATTAGGAGAATTTCACAATATCTTAAGATTTCCAGGATTCTTGGAAGTTACTTTTTGTCCTCAGCACACTAGCCAACTACCACACATTTTCCATTAGCGAATTAGTTCTGATGATCTTTTCATTACTGGAGGAATATCTAGAGTTAGAGAACCCACAAGGCAGATTTTAAAGGCACTCAGACACCTGTAGTAACTGCAGGCTATGAAAAGCTTGCTTTTTAAAATTTCACAAGGTGTCTGCCTAAATATTTAAGTATCTACACATCCTTCAAAAACCTTTCCTTCTTCAAGTCAGAGAAAAAAAATAATCTAAACAAGATCTAGAATTCATGCGTTTTGATATCAGCAGGATATACTTCTCAAGAGTCCTACAGATAGATGATTCATTTAACTGACTTCAGAGCAACAAGCAGAACTTCAAGACAGCAAAAAAGGTACCATCTACAGCAAAGTATACATACTCCCACAGAGTCCTTCTGTGCAAATATGCGACAGGTTTTCTGTCCTAAGAAGCATGCATTTGGTGTCTTGTTTCTGCACAACCTGTGCAAAGCCCTGTATCCACGGCTCAGCTCCATGGTATTAACTTCTGGTTTTGCCCCTTCACTCTCTCCCCCGCTACAGGCAGCTCCTGCTCTGCTGGACACACCCACAGCAGGCAATGCACCAGCAGCCACAGTCTCATCAGCACGATGGTCAATACCCTCATTAGCAGCAAGATGAGGCCACACAGCCAGGTGCTCCGCTCTGCTAAATGACAGACAGTTAAGCTCAGTTTTGCAGTGTAATGAAGGAAGTGAAGTAAACGAGAAGAGCTTAAAAGGCCTGTGAACAGGATACAGAGAACATAGAATTTTTCTTTGCTTTTTTCTGAAAGTGTTCATGTCTGCCTAAGTTGAGCTGAAGACACCAGCTGACAATCCTCAGTTAACCTGCTTCAAGTCAAGTTCTACAGGTTAAATTCAGTGAGTGTTTTAGAAACCTCATAGCAATGCAACTTTATTAAAGGGTTTCCAAACATACTGTAGCTTTGAAAAACAAGTGATGGCACTCCTAGCTTCTGACCTAGATACTTATCATTACAGAAATGGATTTACAAAAAGCTCTGCAAAAGGTGCTGGTTTTCTCATTAGTTTAAGCAACAGAATGGGATTTTTAAGGCTCACTTTGCCATGAAACTACAACCATGCACTTCTCTGTGTCTCTGTAGGTCACTCCTAAAGCAAGTACACAGGCAGTCTAGATTGTAGTTTGCTGCAGTAAAACACACAAACCCACAGGAGCCTGTTGCCCTTTAGAAAATGGTGAGCAATAGTGCATTTTGCCCCATTTTGGTCACTTGCTACACAGTCAAGCAAATAAATTCCATAGAAATGTTCTTCACATTGATAAGGACAGCTTGCTCAAGAAACCTGAGCAACAAATGGATTTGGGGTGTTAGGGGGGTGGTAACACTTTTTTTTTTTTTTGTAGAGAAGTCTGCTTGAGAGCCATCCTTCTCTGTTAACAGTCATTTTTTTTAAACTATTATTAATGTTTAAAAAACTTTTTTTTTTTAATTTTTATTCATTACTTTATAAAGATACAAAGTGTTTTGTGCGAAGGAGGGTGCTCACTAGAATTAGTTTCCAAGCCATTTGAAACCTATTTTTGCAGAGAAGCACACACATGTATATAAAAGTTTGATGTACAGACCCTCAGTTAATTTGCTATCATCTCGTGACAGCAAAGAAGGAGGCTGAGAAACGATTGACAAATTATGCTTCAGAAAACAGAGGGATCTCTGTTGGAGCAACTTATTGTCATCTTGTCGGTTACTTTGCCAGAGATTGACCTTTTCAATTCCCATATGAAACAAAGCTAACTTAGAGCAGAAAAGGCCTGCTACACACGCTGCACTGACAGCCAGAAACACCTTTTTTTTTTTTCTTCAGATAGAACACACATTCCTTTATCTTAGATTCTTCAAGGTTGAGGCAGTTAGGATTCTGCCAAAAGAGAGATCGCTGGGATGGCAGCAGCAGCCCTGGGGCTACAGCTGCAGCAGTATGGCCAAACCAAAGCAAGTTTCCTCTGCTTGCATCCTTCACACTCCAGTGTGGCTCAGGGAGGCTGGAGACCCAATTTCACAGCCATCCATCTTGATCTGATCAATGAAAGCAGAGTTCCCTACAACTGCAAGCCTCAACAGATCTGATCCAACCCTATCTATCTACATTTACTGCAAGGTATATGACTATGAAGATGAACATGGCAAACAGAAGTCTATACAAACCTATCTCACCAGTACATGAATGCTTCTTTTTAACTTCAGAAATATTTTAAATCCCTAAATTAGCAAAGCCTTCAACCAAGGTGCCTCTACAATTCCCTTGTTTTCCATGATCTTGCATGATAGCTGCACTCTCAAGGAACAATGCAGCTTTGAGGTAAGCAGAAAGGATTGAGTATTTTCAATGGCTGGATGCCAAATATTGAAGTCTTTGTCAAAAGACTTTGTTTAACTCCAAACACAAACTACATTTTGGGGTAAAACTACTTCTAGGTGAAATAAAACTACTTCTAGATGGGGAATAAGCAGGAAGAGTTAGAGGTCAGTGTGCGGGCTAAGGGTTATGATCTGGTAGCAATAACAGAGACATGGTGGGACAGGTCACATGACTGGAATGTGGCCATGGATGGTTATGTGCTTTTTAGGAAAGATAGGGCGGGGAAGCGAGGTGGTGGAGTTGCTCTTTACGTGAGAGAGCAACTAGAATGTATTGAGTTTTGTGCAGGGGCTGATGAGGGGCAAGTTGAAAGTCTGTGGGTAAGAATTAAGGAGCAGGCTGGCGTGGGTGATGCAGTTGTGGAGGTCTACTACAGACCTCCTGATCAAGACGAGGAAGTTGATGAGGCTTTCTACAGGCAGCTGAAAGCAGCCTCACAACTACAGTCCCTAGTCCTCACGGGAGATTTTAACTACCCCGATATTTGCTGGAAGACTCACACAGCCCACTCATCCCAAAAACCAAACAAACTTGAAAATCTACCCTTCAAAGCATATATGTCCAAAGAAAGAGTTTAATGGTGTCTCTATGTCTTAACACTGGCATGTGTATATTTATTTCTACTGCCATTAATCAATAAACACCAGAAATCCATGCACCTGGGAACTTAAAACAGTAATCATAACCGGACTCTTCAGTTTCTCCCCCACAATAAGTTGTACTTCCAAGACAATGTCCTGCTGACTCAGGATTATGTGCAAGGAAGGCTATGGGATCAGGACTAATATATCACTCAGGAAAGATGAAGGCAAACAGTAGCATCTGCTATAGCACAGGAGGCATGTGGTTTATGTGTGTCTCCATGGGTGACTTGGATTAACTCCTTAAAGCACTGTAAAAAAAAAACAAAACAAAGCCTTGAAAACTGTAATGGACTGGTATAATTTCTAGCCATTTCACACTCTGTATTAGACTTGCATAGCAAAACTTTGGTAGGGAGGGGGGACTTACAGGAGTGGCTTTTGTGAGAAACTGCTAGAAGGTTCCCTTATCCAATACAGCCAATGCCAGCCAGCTCCAAGACAGACTTGCTGCTGGCCAAGGCCAAGCCCATCAGTGATGGTGGCAGTGCCTCTGTGACCATATATTTAAGGGGAAAAAGATGCTGTGCAACAGCAACTGCAGCCAGAGAGAGGAGGGAGAATATGCAAGAGAAACAACTCTGCAGACATCAAGGTCAGTGAAGGAGAGAGAGAGGAAGTCCATGGAGGACTTTCTCCCATGGCAGGAGCCCCATACTGGAGCAGGTGAAGAGAATAAGTTCTCCCCCTGAGGAGGAAGGAGTGGCAGAGGTTATGCTTCATGAACTGATCGCAACCCTCATTTCCCATCCCCCTGTGCCACTGAGGAGAATATAGTGAAAACCAGGAGTAAAGCCCAGGAAGAAGGGAAGGGTGGAGGAAAGGTGTTTTTAAGATTTGGGTTTATTTTTCATTATCCTACTCCAATTGGATTGATAATAAATTAAACTGATTTCCCCAAGTCGAGTCTGTTTTGCACATGATCATACTTGCTGAGTGACCTCTCCCTTATCTCAAACCACAAGCTTGTCTTTTCTTTCCCCTGTCCAGTTGTGGAGGAGAATGGTAGAGTGGCTTTGGTGGGCACCTTGCTTCCAGCCAACGTCAGCCCATCACACACTCTCAACCTTTTCCCCATACTCTGGAAAATAAACAAATACAGGTGTAAAAGGGGAACAAGAAAAGCTTCCCTAATAGCTGCTTTATCTTCTGTCTCAGATAATAACTAATCCAACTGCTATAATAAAAAGGCTGATGCTATCATTTTTCTAATAATTTCTACAAGCTACATATACAGAAAGTGATTATTACATACACTATGCTCTCTTTGCTTGCAGAAGACTGATCATCCTATTGATTGCAGATTTATATTTAGATTCCAACAATGAAAGCATCTTAAGCTTAGAAAGCAGCATCCTGGCCTTCTGGTTGGGTAGCTCCCTATCAGATACTTAGCAGAGGCAGCCAGAGAAAAAAAAAAAAAAAAAGAGAGAAAAAAAGAAAAAAGGGGAAAAAAAAAAGCAGTATCTACATTAATATCTATGACTCACTAGAAAATTCCCTCTCTTTAAAAATTTCCATTCCAGACAGCTGTGCAGTATCTACACTAAGAAGTACAATGATACTATGATTCTTTCTTCTCCACCCAAAACAGAAGCTGTATTTCCAATCACAACCCTTACAAATACACCAGTGCCCCATCAGCTAACCCAGAAGCAGCATAATGGCAATTGCATAATTCCATTCCTTAAAGAGGAAAACAGTTCCTTTGAATAAACAGGCACCACTGAAAGACCTCAGTGTTACTGAAGAGAGAACTCATGCTCAAACTCTAAACCTGAGATTTTAAAAACTGATTCACCCTTTGCATTTGGATGGTACCAGATACCAAATGTCAGAAACCACAGACCTGAAATGGTGTGGGGAACAGCTATAGGCTTGCTTCAAGTGCAGTCACTCCCACCATGAGACCAAGCAATATGGGATGCCCCAAATAAATATTTTGGTAGAAATTGATCATTTATTCTTTCAAAATGTTATTGGGTTTATTTAAGGATATTGGCAAAATGCATAAGACAGGAATTTATTAGAGAACAAGCACACTGTAAAACTGGTGTAACCACCAGGTGAAACCAGAGCTTACATTCTACTCTTTTTTTATTCTACTGTTTTATATTATATTCCTCCCAAATAGTACCTATTAAGTGAAGCTGACATTGCAGGTGTGCAGCACAAGCCTCTGCATTATCAAGGCATTATGGAATTATATAAGCTGAATATACATTAATTGAAATAATAAAAAAATACTTATTAGAATTTAAGCCAAATATGAGCAGAGCTTGGCTTTCCCCCAATATGTGCTAGCAACAACATCTCAACCTTGTTGCAAGTTTTAGCACAGGCAAGAGATCACAAGATAAATAATTTCCTCTCTTTCTGCAGTGCACAAATCATGTACTTACTCAATATGTACCAAATCTTTCATAGACATCTTGAAACTTGCTTTCTAAGCATCCACCAAGCTGCCTCATAAATTAAAAGTTTTCCATGAATGGACCAAATTTCTGGCGAGGCTTATGGAGTTCAGGTACATCACAAAGCAGATCCTTTCAAGGAATTAAGTGAAGCTTCAGAAAACCATCAACAGTCAGCAAATGAAATTCAACTTGTTGTTTTGCAAAGTTCACATATAATTTTATTAATATTTTTTTTTAATTTTCTTTTTTGTAACAAGCATTAAAGAGTTAATAATCTAAATTATTTGTTCCATTAACATTTTATATCAATTCAATTTTTTCAACTTACCTTGACATCTTGCATATCAACATACAAAAAGATAAGGAAGCTGACAATGTTTAGCATTAGCACAAACAATGAACACAAGAAATCTGCTATTTCAATGAATTAGGCCAGGCCTCCACTAGTACTTGCATAACACAAACGCTGTGCTAGCAAATTTACATATAAAAAACCATATGCTCTCCACTGTAAAAGACAGAACTAGCTAGGTTGTCTGTGGAAAGGTCTCCTTGCAACCAGAAATCCCCAGAGTATGAAAAGCAGTTAGTCCTTACAAGCCATCCACAGGGTAAGGACCAAAAGCATTCAACAAAGACATCACTGTATTCTGAACCTTAAAAATGAACATTACTTCAAAAAAACCAGCCTCAGCCTCTAAACACAGGCAGAGGCACAAAAGTGGGGACCTGTGGGAATTCTGAAAGACAGTAATACACACTGCTGACCACATCTTAGAGTAGTTACCAGAGGCTACGGGTGCTTAGCACTGACACAGAGCAGGCCACTTGGTTTATTAGAGTGACAAAGCCATATACGAGAGACTACACATTGCAGATATGAGGGTCTTCTCATAGGCCAGGGTCACGCATGGAGTGACACATCTGAGTGCCTTTCCATGTACAGGAGGGGCTAATTCCCATCATCTCTGATTCCTTTCAGGGAACAGTAATAAAACAGCAGAAGTAGTCTAAGGACTACCAATCGGATTATGCTGATTTAGGGATGAACCTTTAGATGTGTCTGGGATTTGAAAATTTTGTTTGCTGTTACTTTATGCATGAGCAAAAGCAGTCCTCTTTCCAACCCTCAGAGTAGAATAAAAAGCCTAGTAAATCAATAGCTGCCATTAAATATGAAACGATTTCTGAATCCTCCTAGTAAATAAAGAACCCATGTCTTATCTAGCCCTCAATATAAAAGGATATCAAGTTCTTGAGGTCATATTTTACACTCCCCTGATAGCACACAATACAATTTATTAGCTTGTGGACAGCAAAGAATACCTTATTATATATAAGTGTATGCAGAGAATAACCCACCTCCACCGATTAGACCCAGAAGGAACTCAGAAGTTTATTTCCCTCTAGTGTGTCCCATTCTGAAGACCTGGGAAACTGAATCCAGCTGATTCTACTGACTTGTCTTCTCCACATAAATTGCAATTAAGAAGACAGAAATGTTAAAAGGCTGCTGTTGGTTGAGCTCAACATATAACAGCCTGAGGGAAAGCCATTATTGACCTGATAAATTGAAACTGATAAATCTTGAGTTGTATCCATATCATGAGAAAAAATGTATCATGTGGACTGAAAAGAAAACCATAATGTTGTATTACATTTGCCTCATCTCCAGGAATATTCCTAGAAATGTATGTTTCAGAAATTAAACAGGAACTATTCAGCAACTTTGTAACTGGAAAGGACTACTCTGCTTCAAAAAATTATTATAATGTGTACATCAAAATATGAATGAAAATGCTAAGAGCTTATACAGTATTTAAATGTTGCTGAAGTACAAATGTAATGGCTAATTCTAGACAAAAAAGTAATCTATTTTTTCAAGACCCAGCAGTCATAAGGGTCTTGACTGCTTCAAATGATCAAAAACTACAACAGAAGTGTTTCTCTTGAGCTGTAGAGTTAACACATCATCTGCTTTGCAGAGTAACAAGCTACAGGCTATATTACCCGGGGAAAATGTCCTTTTATATGTTCTCTAATTCTCCTATGCATTTTTGTATTAGCAGATTTGTACCATACAGATTTTTCCACCCTTTATTTCACATCCACTAACACAGAAGAGGGTGTTCTCAGGAATGAAAGTGTTCCTTTTCTTACCAGTTAAAAAAATAGATATGATAGATAGCGGATTTCACAAATATTTAGTCCTGGAGGGCAACCGCATTGTGTAACACATCCAGCACTTAAAAATGAAAAATAACAACTATAAATACAGTCAGTAAGCAAACCCTAAGAATTTGCAAGTTGGATAAAATCTTGTCTCCAGAACTAAATTCAGAGCTGACATGTTCTTAACACTTACACTGTAGAAGTACTGTCAGGCCAAAGCCAGCTGAAGCCTGTTAAGTCAGTAAACCCCAAAGACTGTATCATATTAAAAACACTGAATGTTTAAAAGAGCGGGGCAGAGCATTTGGAAAGGCTTCTTAGCACTAGGTGGTACTCTTCTGGCATGAAACTTAGTGTAACTTTAACAGAGACTGATGTAAACATAAAGCATTGAACAGAACAATTTTCATCCTTTTTTCTTATTCTTGATGGGGACATCCATGAAATAGCATTATTTCCTGTAAGAAGGACCGAAGGTTACAACTTCTGTATAACACTGGCTCTATTTGCCTCAAACTGTCTCATGTAATTTAATTAAGAGAGCATAGAATCAGAACTGGAATCACTCTACCACATAAACTTCCGATTATAGATGGATATAAATTTTGGGAAATGAGCCTAGTCAGATCCACAAGATAACTGCCAGGAAAGAGTGTCATTAATCAAAGACAGAGATAAGCTGGCCAGACATACGTATTCTCTCTCTCCTATACAACAACAAATTCTTTGGCTTTTGGTTTGTTTGGTTGTTTGGGTTTTGTTGGGGTTTTGTTTGTTTGTTTGTTTTAATTTAAAAGTATCTCTGCTACCTCCAAATACATTTCTTGTGGTAAAGAACAACCAAAAGTATACCATTCCAAGAGCCAGCAATTGAGTTATCATCATTGCAGTATCTTCTCATGGCTTTTAATCGTCTCTTCCTCCTGCTTTTTTTTCAGAAACAGAAAAAAACTCAAAACATAATTATCACAACAAACGAAAAAATATTAGTCAGTTCTTCATATGGACACTCAACCTTGCTATGCCTGCAAGGCCTTCCTGCTTGCAAGCAGCCATGAATTTTTTCTTTGCCACGATCAAGAGTTCTATTATCAACATAAATACTATAGGGGCAAAAAAAGGACTCCCATGATGGTCATCTCATTGTAACCCCTCTTCTGACCCTTGCTCTGAGTTCAGCTTCATCCATATCAAGAAAAGCATACACAAGCCAAAAAGCCTCATAAAACATTTTACCCACAGTGTTTATTAAATCATATTAAAGCACCAAATTGGAAACAGAATCCTATGCCTTTTTTTGCAAATTTAACAAAGTGGAGAGTATCACATGACTGGCAGGTGTTTGACCAACTATATCCAGTAAGGAGACTAACTACAGAGTACTACGTAAATTAACAAAAAGTATCTTTTCTTTTTAGAGTCCTCACAGAAATAATTGTACCCATGCTGGTGAGGACAACTGGAGAGAATTGACTCCCCCAATGGAGAATAGAAGGGATACAGGCCTGTTTCTGGTACAATCATTAAAATCTCAAAATAGATAAAAAATTGTTCATTCTGTACATTTGCATTCTCTCAAAATAATTAATTTCTGTTCCTATTAAAAAAAAAAAAAAAAGAAAAAAAAAGGTATTTCAGATGTCTGCTTCAGTGAGCAAACTCTCCAAATGGAAAACACACAGGAAGATGGGTCCTCACCTTGGCTGGTTTACATCCTTGTAATTAATTCAGGTACAGCATCTCACCTGTTGAGAATCTGGTATATTGAATAATTTAATTTCATGGATTACCCTATATGGCCCAGTTTGATGTGGCTGCTCCTGATGTACAAATGTTTGTGGGTTTAGTGAAGTCTGCTCCTTTCTGGATTGCAAGCAGGTGCCAGGGAGCAGCAGGGTACCCAGCGCTCCTCCTCACACGTCCATCAGTGCGGGGACAGCCACAGCTTTCAGCAGGTGCACAAGAGTGCTAAGGTAGCGTCCACACTGAAGTCCACAGTGAGATGCTCTGTGCAAAGCAAAGCAGGGTGGCTGGTTGAACTTCAACACATGCAAGCCTCCCTGCTCAGTTCATTCCAATTTAAAACTCCTTATCACTCTACCAAGGTGTTCGTCGTGTAACGAGAGATTCTGTCTCACAAGTGACAAAGGTTTAGAGTACTAAGAAATGTGTTGCTGTGGTGATGTTGATGATTCACTCTTAGTCTGTGACTTTATGCCTAGCTACCATTGGCACAAATGTCACACATACAACACTATCAGACTCTTACAGTTTTGTGGGGAATAGACTCCAAGTCAGCAAAGCACGTACGCCCACGTTTACCTCTCACTGTAATGCAGTGGGACTTAGTCACACGCTCAAGTGACTTGTTGACTAAAAATGGACTGAACTCATGTCTGTAGTCAAAAGTATGTTGAAGTTTTTGGCTGAAGCACATAAATCTGCCTTGAGTTTAAAATGCTTTGCTTCCTTCATCTGTGTAGATTTGTGGTGGTAGTAGATTTTACAGATTCACAGGCAGAGGGATAAAGGTTCTTCAAGTGCTATAACATATTCCAGGACCAACTGGAATGGAGTGCACCAGTGACACAAACCATAGAACTTAATCAGAGTTTTGCAAAATGCATTAAAATTAGCTTATACAATTTTATTTTCAAAATTACACTGTTCAAGGTTAGAAAATACTCCCAAACCATCAAGCAATACTTACTTTGGCTCTCTCAAAATTTTTCAAGCAGCTGAATATCATTAGATTAATTCCAGTAAAGTAAAACTAAAAAACAGGGCTCTAAACACCAATGACCTGACTCTCATCTTATTTATTCAGGTGTAAATGGAAAGGAACTCCACTGAGGCTACTAGAATAACAGCATTCTTGTCTGCTGATCAGAAACTTAAGCAGAAGAGTGCAGAGCTTGGCCTGGAGAATCCAAATTATATTATCCAAAAGGATTATTAAACAAATATGCAAACAAAAGTGCAGTAATTACAATATTGTCCAGCACAATCATTATTTTGTGGACAGTTGCAATGCCCTGATGCTTGCGTATTTAGAATGCAAATGAAGCAACATTAATAAAGTTGATGTTAAGGTGACAGTCATTATATTCTGTTGCCCAAACCCCAGCATTTATACATGTTGTCATTCTTATGCAGTACATAGTAAGACATTCCATCAACTGCAACAGGAATATCTTTGACACTCCACACGCAAAAAAAGTAGGCAAAGTGTTCAGCAATGACTCTAGTCATAAATTCCTTGGGAAAATACTTGCTTTGTTTTGCATGGTCTCTAATACATCTGTTAGGAGAAGACTTTGGCAGCACCCTTTGCAAACTATCTGGAAAAGCCTGCTCCCAAGCAAAGATTTAAAGGAAGAAGGAAACAGGCAGGCACATACAAACCATGACAGCTTTTGTTTGTGGACTGTTGCCAGCATTCAGAACAGCTCTAGTATTAAGATACACAACATTTTTCTGCATGTAGATTTTATAATGTGTTTCTTACTTATGGGATCCATGTATCTCACTCAGACACATATGACACAAACAAAAGTATTTATAACTTTTTTCCGGGAACAAAATGCAAACTGCCTTTCATACATAACAAATTCCACAATTATACACAGGTCTACTGCACAGGACATTTGTGTTTCAGTCACATCATCTGAAAACATTTAGAGGGAGGAGTCCACATGTGTGTGCTTTCATTTTTTCTCAAGCAGCTAGTTCACTGCTAAGAAATGCTGATGAAATAGATTTTTATTGATCAGCTTCATGCTTCATCTAACACACTAAGATGATTGGTGCCTGATCCATAGTAAGTGAATAATCAATTTCTTGCTTCCTTAATAAATTAATTTATTAAATGCAAAATATGTACAGCTGGTACTTCACAGAGCTGATTTGCAGACAAAGATAGTGGTGGGATTCTTTAAGAAGATGACCTCTGTGTTTCAAAAGACATATAATAAAAAAGGGAGTAGCTAGCAAAGTAATAAAATATTTTAAATATAGTTGTTTGAAATTAGATATAATAATTTTATTATCTGCCTGAAAGAAACAAACTCACTAATAAAGAATAGCATTTTTTTCACCTATTTATTTTTTTATTTCAATATATATGTTAGCCAAGCCTCCCCTGCATTCTCAGAACTGTCTGCAGTTTTATTTTTAACTATAAATCACAGAACAAAAGGATAATACAACACTCACTACATAATAAAATTAAACCAACCATTATAATAATCACGTCTGGATTAGTGTTCATCCCTCTGACAATGGGGGAGAAAATGCCAAATCCAAGTAATTTTAAATTGTGGAGGAGAAGCGAGGTTAGTGCAATTGTCTTTTTTTTCTTTTTTAAACTCTTGCCAAGATATTCCACCTACAACTCTCTATGACAGATCTCAAAAGCACTGGCATATCTAACACCTTCTGGAATTTTGCCAGAGGTAGGTGTCCTCCAAAAAAACAAACACCTTCTCTTTGGGAGACAGCCCTGCACAAATAGGCTGGCTGGAGGGTAGGGGAGAGGGAAGAGTTGTAGAGCCCTCCCTTCCCTTCCTCTCCTCTCCAACATTGCCTCCCCAGCTGCAGAGCAGATAGTCCCAAGACAGACAATGCAGAGAGGGGCCACGGACCCTGCAGGCACTGACCAGCCCCACTGCAGCTGCGGCGAGGCTGCTGTCGGCACAGGCTCATTGCTTCCATCATGCAGTTCCTACCTTCTGTGGGCAAGATTTAGATACAAAGCCTGTATCTGAAAAGAAAGTTATGGTGCTAGTTGCCACAGGCACTAAGATGTCACTGCAAATTCAGCTGTTAGAGAACAGATAAATATATACAGGGCACGCAGTGGTTACATTCTCTGCAGTAACTTGCTGGTAATCTACTTAAATGGTCTCTGCTCCTGCTCATCAATGTTAGGCCATAACCACCTAGCCCCTCTCTAAACTCCACCATCAACCCATTTTCAGGGAGAAACTTGGTCACACCAGCTATGCTAGAAGACAGCCTCACATCTTGATGCAAATGGTGCTTAAATCAGACCAAAATATGAGGGAGAGCCTTTGCATCAGCAGTAAGAAGAGTACCAGATCCAGCAGACTGACTGAAGATGCTGCCTTGCTTTTGGCAGAACAAGTCCCAAGTAGCTTTCTCCATCTTCTCTGTTACCTCCAGCATGCAACGTAATGATGGAAACTGCAGTCTGCACTTCTTCCAAACAACCATGCAGTTAATCATCAGGAGAGATGAAATTAAAACTTGAGGAATGCCATGTGAAAAAAATACCTTTGCTGTTTGCAAGGTCTCCTAAAAGAAGTGATAATTAACAAAATCTGTTCCTGCTGTCTGCTCTGGTTCTCACAGAGACTCCTGGACAAATCTTCACCACAGCATGAGCAGGTAGCAGTGACAAAGACAAACAGGAGACATACTGCTGTATAACTGGTGCTTAATCTACCATCTGTACCTGCCAACAGAAACAGTGTGTCTTCACACTGTATCAGACTAACAAGCATGACATGAAAACTCAAAACACCTAGATACTATAAACTGCTGCAAGCATCTGAACAATCCTCGCCCAAGATAGAGCATCAGTGATTTCATGGGCAGTGGATATTTTTTATGATCACATGTGATTGGCTTAGCATCCTCAGTTGAGCATGGTAGCTGACAATATACACTCCTAGTCCTTGGCAATGCAGAATAAAACAAGGACATTTAAAGCATCTTCACAGCAAGTTTTTAAAATATGGCCACTTGATTGCTTGCAAATACCTCTTCATGTGGGAATGCCTTCTCTGGAATAAGAGGAGAAAATACTTCAGATTTGTCAAATTTGATTTTTCAGGGGAAAAAAACTGAAAAAACAAAGATCACTGTAGAGTAAGGATATCCCCACAGGGACACATACCAGTAAAACTGCAGTTGTTTAAAATAATCCTTTAATTTTTCCAGTAAAGGTTTTTACAAACTATATCATTATCTAGTCATGTATAAGACTGACTGCCTAGACTGTGAGAAACTTATAAGACTTCAAAATATGGTCATAGTAAATTAATGCAGCCACTGCTCAATTGACTATGATTCATATTTTCTTGTATAATGAGAGTAATTTCAAAAAAAAAGGGGAGGAAACACTGCTGATCGCAAGAACTGTGAGCTCTCCCAAGACATTAACCAGCCAGAAAAAACAAAAGTTTAGAAGAAAATTCTTCCAACATTTCTGGGATATATTTGTGCAACAAAACTGGAGTTCATGGGGATACTGTTTATTTACATGTTCCATTAAAATATCATCTTTATATCATGGAATCAGAATAATTTTTACCAAACAGAAAGAAAAAAGAAGTAAGTTTTTCTCAGATAGGAAAAAAAGATTAATTAGCTGTGCAAGGCAGACAAATTAGATCAATCAGTTGGTATGGCACCCAAATAAATCTGCTAAGCAAAAGTTTGCAGGAGGCTTTCTTCAAGTAAACAAATAGTTTCCAACTCTACCCTTTCTCCTTCTTTTCCACTTACACCAAGTACCTTCCTATTACATTCTGGTTTGTAGAAAACAAAAATGTAAAATTATTTTTTAAAATGCTGAAACAGGACTTTGCAAGTATATTTAGGAAAAAATCTCAGAAGACTTGCACTGTTTCAGCATTTTTGTGTCAATTTTCTTGTATTTATACAAATATCATTAAGCATTCTAACTGGCAGAATTTAAATGTAAGCAATTCATAACAGAACATTTTGAAATAAGGTAATGTAACACATTAACTAGAACTTTCAGTTACACCATACAATCTGTCAAATTGCCAACAGAACAACTCATTTGAAAAGACAGACTGTTGCTTATTCTTTAGCTGTCACTTGTGTTACTTCACTTCAGCTACTTTTGCCTGACACTTGGCGAGGAGTTAGTCAATCACACTGACGGCTGCCTGATGATCTCTGATAAAATGCACAAACAAAACAGAGATTCTAGTGACTCATCCATCAGTCCAGAGAGTAACTTGATACCCCAGATCATGGCTCCAAGGAAGAAACCCCTGCCAGCCACACATGCTGGTAGGTATTACTGACACAATCTAGTCATGGCATCCTTCCCAAGACTGGGAAATTACTGGTATAAACTGCTTGGATTTGCCAGATTTAAAAATATCTTGAGATTCTGAACCTGTAGGTCTTCTGACCTTTGTCTTTGCAAACTCTGTCTGCTGAGGGCAACTTTTGAAGTAATGGCATTTTAAACCAGCTATCCAATATGAAAAAAAACCAAAACAAAATAAAACACAACTAAACCAAAAAAATTGCAGAGTGTGTAGAGATTCTCTGGGCTTGCTCCAAACACTTCTGGAGACCCAACCAGACATCCTCCACTAGGGACTCCACTGAAACCACCACCAATTTTTTACTAGCCACCCAAAAGTTACGATGCAACATGAGCATCCTGCCACTCTCCCTCCTCAGAGGTTCAATTTTCCTCACATGTGTTTAACTCATCCATATATTTTTATATCCTGCCTAGCATTCCATACGTGGAGCACAAATAAGACCTTATAAAACTATGCTGTTACAGAAATAATAAGAGTATATCCAATGTCTGCCACTTTCCCTCTCATATGCACATACACAGCAATAACCTTCATGCATCTTAAAGCTGCAACTGCTCAGTCATGTGTGAAAATGAACCTCAGAACCAGTGATGAGGACAGAAGCCTAATGGTTTCGTCCAAATTAGCTCTTGAATTGGGTCATATATATTTTAATGAACTAGAAGCTAATGTGGGGGCTACAGTCAGGAAGCTGGATGCTAGATGAGCATCTGTGATCGCTTTTGTCCTTGGTTTGATTAGTTTGGCAATCAAAATAATTTACATAAATTGTGAATATCTTACAAACTAGGAATCACATCCAAAGGGGGCAGGAGAAAGGAATGTACAGCCTATTCATAAAAAGATTTAATGTGCCAATAAATACTAGGTCATTTTATTCTCTGCCTTTGTTTTCCTCATTGACTAAGCAACTTGGGTGGCTCAGGCAGCATCGCTGTGAGCAGGACTGCTTCAGAGGCCTACGCATGAATTACCGTGAGAAACATGATTAACATCAGGTGAAAGGATACGGAGAGTGTGCACATTCCAGCAACAATTATAATCTCCATCAAACACACCACTAAACAAACATTTAAAACATGCCCTAGTTTGTCAACATGGCCTTGTCTCAGAGGATTCACTCATCTTGAGCAGCACTCCAATTTGCTGACTTGGTCACAAAATACAGATGTACACAGAAAATTATGGTATCCAGAGTTCTCCAGTTTATAATCTAGCATGAATCCCTGTGGAATTAGACAAGAGTTAGAGTGTTGAAACTTTCATTTGTCCACAAAACTGATGCAGGCTGCAAGATTTTCCAATTGCTGGTGTGCTTTCAGATATGAAAATATTTCAGATATTTTCAGAAATTCACCTCAGAGAACACATGATGTGCACCTTGATTCTCCCTCCTGGTAATTTCATCTGAGCACACCAACTGAGAACTTAATTACCCTTCACTGGCTTATGGAAAGGGTCCTTTCACATCTTTATTTTACATATTGGTCTGAGACAAACAAAACATTTAATCTTCACTGAGCAACAGCTAGCAGGTGTCACCAACTTCATGGTACTTCCAATACTTCTAAAAATATATACTAATAAAAAAATAACAGCCAAAGGCAACTGGACTAGGCATTAAACCTGACTCAATGCAATTATCCATTTAAGCACATTAAATAAGCAGTGTCATCTCCTCTAGGAAATTATTATCTTCCTGAACTGTGAGAGATTAAAATTCCGATCTAGGACTATTCTAATGGTATTAGTCCACACCACCTTCACTGCAGGCATCTTGTCTGCACCTTCTGCAAAGTAAAGAGCACCAGGGAACAATCCTGAACATGGGAACTCAGCTGCCCATGCTGGGAGCCATTGAGGGGCCCCAAACTTACTTGGCTCATGTCAGCATGACCAGCAATCCCTAGACACAGCTTGAGAGCCATGGTGAACCAGCGACCAGAGCCAAAAGGAGAAGTAGTTAGAGCTACCCTGGTTTGGAGGGCACACTCACTAAGTGCAGGCTGCTCCCACAGCTGTCCCCTCCAGGCCACTGTGGTTCCCAGTCTGTTCATGTTGGTACTATAGGTCTGTCCTGCCTATGGACTTCTTGATTATCCCAAATAGGAAAACTGTGGGACCCCTTGCCAAAAGATGTTAGGAACACCATGATTTTACATGTCCTTCAGGGGAGGACTTGACTTGGACAAGTACTTAAAAGATCCATTGAGAGTTACTGTGTAAATAAACCATAACAAGTTTAAGAAATCCCCTGAGCTAAAAATATTGTATAAGACTGAGAGAACATTAATGGAAGTATCAAACATGCTTGTCCCCTTCTTTCCCTCTGGGTCTGCTTATTATGGCCACTGTTGGAGACAGGATATTGGGCTGGATGATGTCTTTGTCTGAACCAGTACAGCTGTTACATTATTATGCAGGAGTGGTAACATCCATAAGATTTTACTGTGACAGAACAGATGTGAGGAAATGTTCAAGAAAACAAAGGAGCTGAGAAGTCATTTGGCAAGTAACGTTTTGGCAGCAATTCTGGCTTAAATAGCCTCCCTCTTCCCTGACTTCACCCACTTATTCCCACCACTCCCTTCTTTGTGCTTGTACAGCTGTTTGTGTAGCCACATAGTGAACCAGGCTAGAAAACCAATTTGAATGAGACACCTCTCCTCTTTTCTTTCCCCCTAACCTTTCTCTGGATTATTTTTCAGCCAGATCAGTATCCAGCTTTAGCTGCTGTACAGCTGAACAAATAGTTTGCCAGGACAACACAAGAACTAACACAAATCATGAACATGTGTCCAGGGCCAGGAGGTGTTTATACTCAGAATAAGCAAAGCTTAAGTGGGACCGTCAGCATCACCACCACCAGCCCACAGCCTGAGACTCCTCAGAGTAACAGAAGCAGTGGCTCTGCCCATAGCAGGAGCAGAGCAGTCTGCCTAGCTGGTTTGTAAAAGGTAAGAGCTTCAATAAGGGTAAGACAGGGAGAGAAGTTGTTTGCACAGACATTCCCTGGATCACAACTCAGACAAAAGTAAGAGCTCTCCTAGGAGAAACGAAGCCACATTCAGTTTAAAAATGGGACATGGCCCAGGTACCTGTAAATCACCTGAGGATGCTCCTGCTAAGCAGAATTACTGTGTCACTTAAACAGTAGTTATTGAGTACATTTGGCTTTAATTAGTTCTCTGGGCAATTTTCCGATTAGGAACATCCTGATTAAGTGGAAAATGATACACTGCCTTTGCATTCTCTATAAACAACATATGGTAGTTTACTACCTAGGTGCGCACAGAGGCTAAGCAGAACACAAGCCAAAAGAGGGACTTGGGTACTACTAATGACTGCATTCTGAACATGGGCACTAAATGACAACTTGGCCTCCATCTCCTTGAACAATCCACTCTGACACCTTTGCCTCAAAGGAAAGAAGAATAATGCATTAGGGAACAGCAAGATGCCATAAAAAAACACTTGCCTTGTCTTTCTCACATACACAGGATTTAAAGGCAGGCACCACTGCTCACGTTGCTTTCCTAACAGGCCGCCAGAAGTAAGAACCAGCTCCTGCCAGAGGTTGTGTTATTTTGATACAGGTGGACCAACAAAGCAAAATGCAGTATTCAAGAGCATACCTTCACTGCCTTAAAGTAACAGTAGCAGCCACTACACAGCAGCCTGAATGACTGGAAGGCTCTGACTGCATAGACTTAACTCCTCTCAGACTACAAACTATCACACCTATCTGGATACTATTTCCCATGGCAGGTACAGGAAACCAGCAGAGGCTGCATATGGGTAGACTAACAAATTAGCTGGGACAATGCAGACAGCTTGAACTCTGGACTTGATTATGTTCAAAACAGAAACACAAGTCAAACACATACCAAACAAGCATCAATCAAAGTATTGATGTTGTCACTCTAGATTGTCTTCTTCTGATAATCTCTTTGAAGGTGAAGGAATTAGGTGAATTCCAACAGAAAGGTCAAATAATATTACTACAAAACTACAAGAGAAGAAACAGAATTCAGACACAAAAGCTGATTTCTAAGAAGCCCTGAAACTAAATTCACTTCACCTCTCTCACCCCTTGAGATGTAACTGTCTCTAGTAGATTCTCCCAATACATACCTACCAGCTAACATTAGGCTCATTATTGTGACTCATGCAAGTGGCTGCCAATCTCTTAGTTAAAAAAAGAAACAATTACACCAGCTGTGTACTGCACACAGACCTGTGCTGCACAAGAAGCTTCAATCTAAATTGGAGCAAAGCAACCTCATGGCTCCAGAGTGAAAAAAACACAGGTGGTGCATTTTTACAAGTCAAGATCCTTTTGCATATATTATTTAAAACTGCAGAAAACACAACTGCCTGTGCTGATTCTGCTCAAAAACTGAAATTTGAAGATTGATCAAGTATCTGATAATCTCATTTGCTTGAAGAACATTTTTCTGCTGGCCAAAATGATTCTGTGCCTATACTGCTTCTTTACCTGTTGAAGAAAAGCTGCATCATGTTAATGAAAACAGACAACACTTTCAGTGTTAATCCAATTACATGAAAGCACAGTCAGACGTCTGTATAAAGTGTAACAAACCAAACCAAGCCTGACTTAAGACAGTCTGATAAGAAACCAAGGGAAAAAAATTGTTTCTGAGTAATTATGTCTGTCTGCTTAAACTGGAATCTTCTGCAGTGAACAACCTCAACTTCCAAGTGTGATAAGCATTCAGCTCATGTTTAAGACACTGGAAGCAAGAGGCACTCAGTACTTCTGACATAAACTTCTTAAAGAATAAATTATAACAGAAGGAATCCAGCAAGGCTGCCACTATATTTAAAGACAAAATTCCCATTGAATACAACAAGACAAAAGTAGGCTTTGATACATGTTCCACATGCAAGCTGCAGCAGACCTTGGTCTGTCCCCAAAAGGGGCAGAGTTGTCACAGCACTCATGAAACGGAAGCGAGAGGGATACTAGACTTGAGGATGCTTCTGCTGGCAAACAGTACTGCATTCACTGGCAACTTCTTTTTTAACACACATGCTCTGGAATTTAACTCTGTCACAGGCTGAAAGCTGCAATTGCATTTGCTACCATCAAATCTAGTGCTTTGAAGTATGTCACGGAACTCCCTTTTTATTACAAAGCAAGATTAATATATCCTTGTCACTGTAAACCTGAAGCAGAGGAATTTGAAAGGAGAGCTCTGTGCTTTGGTCCCGTTGTGATGAAAAGGAAGTTAGCCTGCAGTGGAGCTGTAAGATCTTCTGTTTTCTATGCCAGAGATATGTGGTGGAAATGAGACTGGAATATGGCCCTAAAACTTTACCAGAGTAGTGGAATTTTATATATTTTGTTTGTTTGTTTGTTTTAATAAAATGCACAAACATTCTGCTCTAGCCAGTAGAGCCAGCATGCTTATGAATCCAGAGTACCACAAAGGTATTTATCTCATCAGTATGATACTGCATGTCTCTAAGACACAATGTAACTAACTGCTCATTGAGAAACTGCAATTCATGTGTTTTGGTGTAGGGTGGATCAAACTAGGCTGTCTTTAACAGCACAGCCTTGATATTAAGCAATGTATTAGATTGCTACATTTGCACAGGACAACTGCACTGTATTTAGGAAATTAGGCTGAAGAAATCTTCCCTCCTTATATTGTAACAAAAACAGTATTTATTCATAAACCATAAAATAGCAGCTACTAGTTATCAAAACACTTTCATAATCAGGAATTCACTGTCCATCAGTCCTTCTGGCATCCTCTTCAGCCAGGTAAGTCTTATGAGGTTTGCTTAACAGATGGGGCACAAAATTAAGCTTCTGTAGATCAAGGCTGACATTTTCAAACTTGGCTGACTTACATTATGCTCCTAAATCAACATTTAGTTTTCAGCAGTGCTGCAAACCCTCACACAATACAACACATGAAGACACCGTGGGAGTGAGTGTCTATAAAAATCAGAGCAGTCCTACTTACATGCTTAACTACAACTGTGGATGTCTTCAGACACAGACATTCAAAAAATCTTGGCCGAAGTTATTTATTTAAGGCTGCGAAGACAGTCAGGGTTAAGGACTGGACATGAAACCAGATGACCTCACTTTTGGTGCCTAACCAAAGCCTTCCCAGTGTGTAAATGCAAAGTTATCTGTAAGCTTCTAACACAGAATTAAGAAAAGACAGACAGCTGTGGAGAGAGTTTTCCTATCTGCATGAAAATAATCATGTATCGAAAACTCTCTTTCCTTTTGTATGGATACTTAATAAGCAGGTCCTGAAATTAATATATCCACTTCTCAAAGGCAATTGCATTCAGTTTCTCTAGAAATAAACTTCCAGAGGATGCTTTATTCACTAAGCTCCCACAACGTGCAACTTAAATTAGGAGATGCACCCAACTCCAGCATCCATAAGAAGAGAAACCACAGTTACTGTTCAGCATATTTTTCACCCTGTAGTTTATCAAATCCAGAAAGACACTTAATAACAACTAACAAATCTGTGATCTGACAGCTCTGCAGAAGAGTGGCCATGAATAGCTGCTAGCACATAAGCTTGCAAAGTGTGGCTGCTTGCTAATCTTGCCCTGCTCGGCAGGTGGCTGGAGCCACATGGAGCACTGGGGAAGCCCTGGTGCCTTCCCTCTCAGCACTCGTAATATGCTCTTGTGAATCTGCACCAACACAAAGCTACTCTCTATCACAACACCACGGCAAGTGCAAATTTAAGCCCATGACTCTGCCCACCCCAGCATCATTGTGCTTGGATGAGGTATTGCGTGTTTCGTGTCCTGTTTGATCACTGTGCTCTCAAGGACATCAGGAAGAACCAGGCGTGAGAAAGTGGTTGAAAAACCATGCATCTCTGATATGCCAGAGAATGTCCTCACTTCTCAGACTTCAAATTAGATCCACATTGTTTCCCTAGCACGGTCTGTATTTCCCAGGCTCCAGAAGGTAGGGTGGGGTCCAGCCCCCTGGCAAACTACCCAAATTCCCCACCCTCTGAAGGACTCACAGCTTAATGTTATGATTCAACAGAGATTCAGGCAAATAAAGGAGAGAAGATCTGTGGATTAAAAATGACAGCAAGATGCTTGGTTTGGCTGAATAGTCTTTAACATTGCCTATTTCTCATAAGTATATGCATATAAATTAAAGATATTTCATAAACTGGTAATATTTTGCTTGAATGGCTTGTGGCAAGCACTGTGATAAGCTTGAGCTTTTAGAGGGTAAGTCAATAAAAAATATTGCAGGTATCGGGTTCAGAACAGAAAAGCACTGACAGAAGAACAGCCAAACAACACAGCTTAAAAAGAGAAGATGAGAGGAACGTAGTAAGAAGAATCAAGTACTTTTCATATTATTTTAAGGTGGTAACATGAGGTTTATTTCTTCGAGAGATGAGATTGTTTCTCAAGGAACTGAGCCAAATCCAACAAAAAGCTAACAAGACGCAGACAATAAAGTACTGCCAATGCGTATAACAGCTGGTTTTTAGTTCACTTAGTTTAACCTGTCCTTGCCTTTGGCAGAGGAGTTTTGATTTTAGCAAGACAACTAGGATTTCACAGCAATGCTGAACAAACATTTTATAGAGAACATTGAGAAAAAACAATGTTTCTGCATTTTCTGTGCTCCATTTATCCAAGATGGACACTGGTTGTTTCTCTCACCCTCTTCTATTTGAAATAAAGGGTAAAATTCACAGAGCAAAGTTCAGTCACTGCAAAGTGCTTCTGAAAATCTCACCCTTAGTATGTTCCAGTGTGTCTCTTTACACTCCCTGGAACTGGTAATTTATTTTATTAAACAGATAGTCTACACTGGAACTAAACAACTTATTGCAGGTAATTCTTATCAGCTTCATCAAGCTCTAGTGAAAAAATATTCACCTTGTTTTAAGGAGTTCCAATATTTGCATTTAGAGGATTATTAAGTAGGTATTAAATCAATTTCCTGACATATCTGGGATTTGATTAATAAGTACTAGAAATGTCTACCTTACATCTTAACAAAATACAGAGTTGTTGCCTTAATAAAATACTATCATGCATTTCAAGCTGGAATATTTTGCTGATTCTAAAATCCCATTCCCAGTCTTTGTGCTGAGTATGCATTAAATCACAAGATATATATTATTTTTTTCCTGAAAAGGAAGACAAAAAGGGTGCCTGGGCTAAAACAAGAGTCACCTGGTCACAGCAGCAGAAAAGCAGAATATTGTCCTAGAAGTTCTGAGTTCCTCCACTGCAAAATGTTTCTTTTGGTGCCAATAAAGGGAGGATGTGTCACAAGGGGAATGTCTGCCACTTCAGTTGTAATTAAACTTGTTGCTGAGTATGATCCACATAAAAGTAATTCTTGATCCACTTCAGCTGGTGATTATTTCCCCATGGAAAAACGAAGGACTTTTAGCAGGCAGTGATGAAGGCATGGGGTTGAATACAAGAACAAAGGACCCACTTGGATGGGAACAGGCATGTTGAAGGTTTTAATCATTACAAGTGTTTTATAGCAGAGTACAAGAACCTGCCTCTTTCTAAGATTACTTGCAAAACAAGCCAATTGCACCTCCTTACCAGGGGTTGAAATTGCCTATTTCCTATAGCTTTTCATTGATAACTGGTATTTACCACATTAAATGTTACAGCAAAATCATTCCTTCATGTATAACTTTCTGCATTTAATTTCTAAATGTGCTTAATAAAAAGCTAGTGAGCTTGGTATCTTTCCCAAGCACAGGTGTGGGGCCAGGTGTGAACTAACTGCCCATAGATGGAGCCAGTAGAGTTTCAGGCATTACGACTGGAATTAAAAAGCATTTAGTGCCATTTCAGATGCCTTAGTGGACCCCACCTGACTGGCATGTAGTTTTCCAAAGTCCAGTATTCTGCCAATTTCATGTATAATCAGAAGATAATTGGGCTTTCAGACAGCCAAAGTGGCACTAGGTCTGTATGGTGAATACCTGAATTTCTCCCCACTTTTCAGACACCACATTTCTTTGCCTCCATCCTCATGCTGGGCTCCACCTCCCTCTGCCAGCCCTGACAGCAAGGAGGAGGCCAAGGGAAGGTGGGATGGGCTGGAGGTGATAAGCATCTGTGATGCAACTGTGGCCCCAGGCAAAAGGCTGTTCCCATACAGACAGGAGCAGGCCATTTCCTTATAGGCCTGAGTTCTCATCTCTCCCTCCGCATTTGAGTGAATCTGAATAGCATCAGCTCTTCCCCAGGCAGCCAAGGGGTGGGCTTCCCATCAGCCTCTGCACCCTCCTCCCCCTGACTCTGTCACAGCAGTCAGAATATGGGCAAGGGACATGTCACAGGGCCAGCCCAGGGAGGGTATAAAAAGTGCTATTCAATGAGCCTGCCAAGGCTGGAGGCAAGCCAGTGGGTGAGCAAAAACTGAGGTGAAGGACAAGAAAGAAGGCAGGGAAAGGGACAGCTGGGTCCTAGGCAGCAAGGCAGGGGTTGCCTGTGGTGCAAGTTAGTGGCTGCTCTTCCTTTGCCTTCTAGGGCCAGAGGCCCTAAAGAGGACATGACTGCACCCTAACACACTCCTGTCCTCAGCCACTCGGGGAGATTTGCAACTTTCTACAAGGACATCAGTAAAAGTAAGGAATCAAAATAACGTCTGGCCAGTGCCAATTTTGAGCTATCTCTTCTTGGCACCAGCCCCAACAATGTCACAGCCACGTCAGTGAGCAGCAGGCTGTTGGTGGGGTTGGTGACATGGCCGCTCAGGGCTTTCAGGGATACATGGGACTGACATTCTTGACCTGAGGCTGGGAGACCCCTGGGCAGAGGTTGCCCATGGTGACTGAGGGTGGCTGCTCTCCTTGTTTGTACATAGTCCTGTTTTCCACAGGCCTCAAGCCCAGACAGGGACACAACTAGATCCTAGTGCACTCCTGTCCCCTCCCTCCTCAGCCACTCAGCTAGAGTGTTCTCCATAGTGTTCTGCCAAGCCCTTGACCTGAGGACAAGGAAGCACACACAACCCCAGTGTGTAACACACCAGTCTCAAATGCAGCTGGAAGCTCCCCACAACAATGGACAAGGGGAGCTCTGCAATGCCTGCCTTCTCTGTCCAAAACTGTCCTCAAAATGAAGTTTCTGATTTATGGGGAAAAAAAAGCCAACCACATTTGTAGTGAATGGGACTACATCTGGCTGGTGACAACCCACCAGCTGTGTTCCTCAGGGTTTAATTCTAGGGCCAGTTCTGCTTAATTTATTTATCAACAATCAAGATGCAGGAGTTGAATCCACCATTAGAAAGATAGCTGATGATACCAATCTGGGAGGTGCTGTTGACTCTCTTGAGGAACAAAGGGGCTTGCAGAGAGATCTACATAGATCGGAACATTGGGTTATGATTAATGGGATTAAATTTAACAAGTCAAAATGCCAAATTCTGCAGCTAGGATGGAGTAATGCTGGCTACGTGTACAAATTGGGAGAGGAGAGGCTGGAGAGCAGCCTTGCCGGAAGGGATCTGGGTCTGCTGGTTGACAGCAGGTGCAACACGAGTCTGCAGTGTGCCCTGACAGCCAGAGGGCAAACCACACCCTGGGGTGCATCAAACACCGCATGACCACCTGGGCCAAAGAGATGATTGTCCCACTGTATTCAGCATTGGTGCAGCTTTATCATAAGTGCTGTGTGCAGTTCTGGGCCCCACAATTTAAGAAGGATATGAAGATCCTTGAATGTGTCCAGAGAAGGGCAGCAAAGCTGGTAAAAGGCATGTCCAGTGAGGACTGAGAACTTTAGGCTTGTCTAATTTGGAGAAAATGAGGCTGAGGGACAACCTCATTGAGCTCTACAGCTTCCCAAGGAGGGGAAGGTGTTGATCTTTGATCTCTTCTCCCTGATATCCAGCAATAGGACACACGATAATGGTTCAAAGCTGCACCTGGGTAGACTGGACATTAGGAAGCGTTTCTTTACCAAGAGAGTGGTCAAACACTGGAGGAGGCTTCCTGGCAAGGTGATCTATGCCCCAAGCCCATCAGTGTTGAAGAGAAATTTGGATAATGCCCTTAACAACCCGCTTTAACTTTTGGTGAGCCCTGAAGCGGGCAGACTGTTGGACTAGAGGTTTGTTGTAGGCCTCTCTCAATGGAAATAGTGTCTTTATTCTAGTCTATTCTAGGTGATAAGTCTCTTTTGCTCTTTTTATAATTTTTTAATAATGAACATATTTTTATTAATAAATTAATAAGATGCAGTTAAAAAGTGCTCTGTTGGTGTTCATATTTCAGCTAAAATGAAACCATCATCTTGCAGTTATCTTTTGGCAGATACATTAAGAAAGGAAAGGAAAGGCACTGGCAACAGAACTCCTCTCAACTAGGAGTAAACCAGAAATAATTCCAAAGTCAATACAGGCTTGCTGGTATAAAAAAGCACTGGCATATCCTTAGGAGTATTTCTGTCTTTAGGAAAGCAACAGTTAATGCAGGCTGTGGAAATCAGCTCTGGTTTAAAACATGCCATTGCTGACAGTCTACTCTCAACATCACCTGAGGGGCAGGTGTCATCAACTTACACTTTAAAAATAATGGATTCTTACAGATATTTCCTTAGAGAACATAAGCTCATTAGGGCCTTAAAAAGACACATTAACCATGGGTGAGGAGCACATCACTAGAAGACATCAAAAGACATCATCATACTTCTGTGGTCCCACATTCTTAGTGCCCAGTGGGCATCTTCCCCCTCTGACCCTTTGTCCAGAAAAATACTGAGGACTTTTCATCTCTCCCTGTATTATTCAAGCATATGGTATAAATTCAAGCCTAGCTTAAGCAATCCCAACTGGTCTATTACTATCACAATTTTATTAATCATCTCCTAGTTTGAACAGAGAAAACCAGATACTTATGGGAAAAGTGAGTCTTTGGTAATGTCATCTGTGTAGGACTTCAGAACAATTCCTTGCTCTGCAGATTTCTTGTGGAAAACCTTGTATCTTCCTCTTTGTGAGCTGAGTGTTCTTTGTGAGTTTGGGAGTTTTGTAAGGGCACAGTGGAAACATATTATATGCTAAAAAAAGCAGAAATTATAGTAACAGGGGCTATGCAAGTATCCACAATACATAAATATGAGATGTTGCAGGTGATGCACAAAGCTTATGAGAAATAGCTGACTTCTAACCATATACTGCACTTTCTGGTACAATAGCTCAGATAGGCATTGGGGAAACGAAAAAGAGAAGGTGAATAAAACATATATTTGGAATTGTTTTGAATGCTATTGCTTGTGCTAATTATATTAAAAAGGTTTTTGTTTGATTGTTTAGATAGCATTTTAGGAGAGTAAAATCCAGCACTGAGACAGGTCTTTGAGCACTTAAACATTTCCAGAGGGATTTACAGACAAAATCTTTGGTGATCAAGAACAATCAAATACAATCCCCAAGTTCTGAATCAAAACACTAGCCTACTTAGGCCTTTTCATCTCCCTTGAGAAACCATGGTCCCTTGAAAGACTTTGGCAGACCTGGCTGGATACTTTGGTACTTAATATGCAACAGCAAGTGCGAACAAGCTTGTGAACAGCCATTAAATCACAATCAAGGATAGAGTCTAATCAAGTCTAAAAAGAGCAACATTACATTTCAGCATTCAGTTTGTTACCATCTGAACACATTAAACCATTAAAAGCATTCACACAGAAATCTGATGAATAATTTCATAGATAGATGATACCAAAATTTGAATATGAATACAAACCACAAACTTGCACTGGGTTGAAACGCCTGCACCTCTCAGCTGCACAGCAGCACCAGATATAGTGCAGGACACAAATGTGATGTTAATGGGAATATTTTACAAAGCAGGCATTAAAATGAGAAGAGGGGCAACAGTTTAAAATTCCAGCTTAAGGGGACAGCAGTGTGATAGAGCAAACTCTTAAGCCACAAAACCTACAAAGGAGAAGCTCATCAAAACTTCCTGCCTCCATTGACTGGTTTCCATTACACACAGGAAAAATGTAAATTACTACCAAATAATACCATTGTCTATTGTGCTCATTTTAGAGAGATATAGATACAGGAAGGCAAAGTATGTCTCCACCAGCAGACACAATAATAAATGCATACCTTAGAAGTGTCCTTTGTAAAGTATCAGGAATCTTTTAAAAGTATTAACTCTGACAGCAACATAATCAGGTGTATCTCTTTCAGACTCCTGTACAGAGGGATTAAATGTTGCTAGAAAAAGAAGAAATGGCATCAGTGTTTCCATATGGAGACCTCAAATTAGGCTCTGCAATATTAGATAGTCACAGATTTTCAAAGGTGACTGGTGAGCAGACTCACACTCATCTCCCTTTTAGGCAACTTTAACTAGAACTAATTTTCAGAAAGTACAGTGTTTTCAGTCCTTTCAAATGATCCTTTTATAAAATAAAACTTCAAAATAAGTATCCAAAAACATTAAATATTTTTAATTATTAAATAGTCATAAATATATTAATAGAATTAATCACTTTTAAAATTCTTTGTTTTGCTATCTTAATTTATTTCCATAGGAGTTAGACTTTTTGTCTTCGTAAGGGTGTAAAAACAGTGTATCACTTCTGGGGAAAAAACCAACCAAGTTCATTTAAATACTTAAGCATAAGTCTTAGAAAATTACTTTGTAAAGTGTTCCCCAAACCACATTTTGTGTTGGGTATACAAAGCACATAGAACAAAGCTGCTCAACTCCCTGCCTGGGATGTTTGGATGCTGTGGTAACAGAAATCAGAAACAGCAACAACAAATCAGCAGGATAGCCAGCACCAGCATCCCAAAGTCTGCCCTCCCAGCATCTTACAAATCTACCTGGAAAACCAAACCCAAGAGTGCCAGCTCCTGCTCCATGTTCCATCTGACAGAGAGTTTTACTTTATTTCACATTAAATGTGAAAGTTAGGTATGGCACTGCCTCTGCTTTGGAGTAAGTCAGCAGACAGAACAGCACCACCGTGCACAAGATGGCACACCAGGGATGTGTGTATTTTCACTGAGCCATCAGCGTTCACCACCTTAACTGATGACCAATGCAATCCACTCTTACTAAATAAAGATTAATGAAGCAGCACCAGTGCATTTCAAGATATTAAATAATAAAATAAAATAAAATAAAATAAAATAAAATAAAATAAAA
>NW_009954194.1:4939282-4944085 GCF_000747805.2 Chaetura pelagica | reverse complement strand
AATAAAATAAAATAAAATAAAATAAAATAAAATAAAATAAAATAAAATAAAATAAAATAAAATAAAATAAAATAAAATAAAATAAAATAAAATAAAATAAAATAAAATAAAATAAAATAAAATAAAATAAAATAAAATAAAATAAAATAAAATAAAATAAAATAAAATAAAATAAAATAAAATAAAATAAAATAAAATAAAATAAAATAAGCACAGTGAATGCTAAAGGAAATACATTAAAGATGGGGCAAAAGGTAACTCTCACGTACTCTGACACGTAAGCTACTCAGCACTGAAACAATATACTATTAAAAACTAATTTAGCTTCAAAAAGTGTTCTTGGCCCACCAGATCTTCACAGATTTAAAGTTTCTACTCCTACACAGAACACTTCCCCTTAGGGAATACAAAGTAGGCAGGTAGTGGAAAACTTCATTAACAACCAGTCAGTTATGGACCTGAGAATATTCAGAGCTCAAAGCCAGACAACAATAATAGTTAACAAAGTAGAGAGAAAGGAACAAAAAAATAGTATAAAGAAAATATCAATATTGAGTACTAGAATGTGTTTCAGTTTGGCTATATAGTCCTGTGGGTGACATTGAACGCTCCAAGCCACAGCAAGGGTACTGAGGCTGGCAGGAGCATCCAGCAAACTGCAGGACTGAGCTCTCTAACACAAACCAGAGTTATTGCCATTACATGCATTTTGTAAGGTAATCAAGGCACAGGCAGGTATCCAATGCATGTCCAGTGCCTACCAGGAACAATGGAAATAATTATTCACTTTTGTTTTGATTTGGACGGCGGGTGGAAAGAACAAAGTCTCAGGATCCAAATGAAGAGAGACATGAACTGGTAGTCTTGAAGAAAAAACAGAATTTCAGATTCAATTTTTGTAAACTGTAGTTTACAGTATCAGACTTTAGAAATCCTAAAAAAATATCACTATGTATTCCATGGAATCTAATTGGATATAGTATGTTTGTAACCATACCTAATACCAACATTCCCACCACAAACTTGTAGGCCACCCATCACCAGTAGCTGGATATTAATTACCTCATTCTCAGGATAACTGCACAAACATAAGGAACTATCATTCTTCCAATTTTATGGACTCAAAACAGAAGCTTAAGATCCCAGAGACTGGCCACTTTCATGTGGTTTCTGTTGATCTAGAACTATGATATCCATCATCAAACACAAAGAACCACTGTTACTATGACTTAAGGAGTTCTGCCTCTAACCAAAATTCTCAAGGAATTCCATATAAATACTTCAGGAAAAAATGAATACACTTTATGGCACAGTCTAAATTCAGAATATTCTGTGGTTGTTTTACAGGATCATTAAACTCATCCCTAATATTCTCCTGGCAGAAGATGCAGTCCTAGTACATCCATACTGTGGATCAATGAATATAGTCACTCCTCTAATCCCAGGACTAAAGAAGCTTCATCTTAAATTCCTACTTATTTCTTAATTGTTGCTTTGGGGTTTTTTTGGCAGTAAGTGCTTATAAACCTCACAAGATTGGAGGCCGCTGCAATAACAACTAAATGGGGGGAAAAAAATATAATTAAAAAAATTAATTAGTATTCAGGCTATTAACAAGGACAACATGGATGCATTCAAAACCACCACCTCTAAAAATTCTGTGTTACAGTCCTTAGCCAAAGAGATAGTGGATCACTTCATTTGAGACAAATATCAACACCACAAATGTAGACACTAAATCCAGAGCTTTAATCCCCATATATGCACTTTAACCAGTGTAAAAAAAGAGATAAATAAAAAACACAATAAGCAGCTGAACCACCCTCCACTCTCCCAGCATCCATGCTCCTATAGCATCTTGCCTCTTCTTACGTATTCTGCATCTGGCTCCCTTAAACCTCCTTACCCAGAAGCAAAAGTTCAACCAGAGATTGCTGAGCAGCCTCCTTCCAGCCTCATCTATTACTTGATTAGGAAGTAGCTGGCACTGAACGGAGCTGGATACTTGTCAAAGAGCAAGTATGCTGAATGCACTCAATACAGTAAATTACAGCCATATTTACTTTAATTTAATCCTTATGCATCTCCTTAAATCAGGAGGTGGGAAGCATAACCTTTTCTGTATTCAAAGTATTCATACTGGTTCCTAATCATCATTCTAATAAAATAACAACAGTGAGCTTGTGGAAGGTATTTCTTGCACTTTATATCTACTCAGATACTCTTTTGGTCACCATTCCCCCTTTTCCCAATTAAATTCAGGCCACATAAAATCTAAAAAGTTTACTGTATTTTCATAGGTAGCACAGACAGATATTTCTTTCAGATATTTTTTTTTCTCTGCAAATAAACACTTTTTTCATGCTATGCAATATAAAGGACAAGACAATCAGCTGGTTACTGACCCTAGAATAATTATTGGGCTTTCTCTGTGAAATGATGCAAGGATAGGAAAATGGAGCTAGATGGCAAGAGCAAGAGCCAGACCATCTCCTCTAATTAACATCATACTAGCTTTCTGGCTTCCTGGCAACTTTGGAGTTTCAGCCTTGTCAGATGGAAAATATTTGCTTGATAAAATTTTCAGAAATTCTCATCACTTTAATTTGCCAGTAAAACAGGTTTTTACAGAGAGGAGAAAAGGAAATCAAATTAGATCCTGTTTTCTTCTTTAATCAAACTGATGGGGAAAAAAAAAATAATTAGAAATTATGCCAATTCCATCATTTATCTAAAACCTATTCCTCATTTCACATGAAAGACCCAGTGGTTTGACCTGGGTATGTACAGTCCCTTGAACATACTGTAATAAGATCTTAATCTGCATGAATGAATCTGACTCCTGGGTTTTGCCAAAAACCTGTACACTCATTTGTGAACATAACAAGAATCATTTAATGTCTCAGCCATAGGCACAATAATGAGAAATGCCCTTTCCACTTGGCTGCTAGAAAGCTTGTAAACTTTTGAGCAACAACACTGATATAACTCCACACAGATGGTCCAGATTTAGAGCAGCACAATCAAAAAAGATGACAAGAGGTCAGTTTCATAATATAGACAGCAACTTCATTGTCATACAGAAGAAATTAATTCAGTCCAGTTCAGATTACTATACTGCATTTCCCAGTACAGCATCTGAGCATGTCTGCACCATTAAATGGTAATAGCTCCACTGTAGTCACAGAAAGAGAGTTGGGTCCCTGGAGAAAAACCTTCACAATCCCCTTGTTTGGTTTCTGTGCCATATGGGCCAACTCACATAGCAATTTAATAAATGTGAGACTACGTGATCCCTTTGGTTTCTGAATCAGGCTCTGCATCCAAAAGTTCCCATCTTGCAGTAGGATGAAAACAAATCTGCTTGAAAAACCTTTTGGAAAGAGCATGATGTTTCCCAATTTCTATTCAGCTTGTCCAGGGTCACTTCAGTGAAAGCACAGCATGCCTGGGCTGAATCCCATGAAAAGGTGCTCCTGGAATGGTGCCAAGACTCACTTTGTGGTAATCCAGACACAATTCACGCTGTTAAAAATATGGTGCTCCTAAAATGACTTTGCTAAATAGCTCTTCTACCAGTATCTAAGTACTGCTAAGAGACCTTGGATGTTATCTTGATACCATTATTCGGACGCTTGGTTGTAATCAAAGTCCTTTATTTCTCAGAATTGTGTTATTAAATGGTCAGAATATCCTGCAGGTGCTTTTGAAGCTTTACATCCATTAGCCCAGCATATACTATCAATGGTAAAATTATTAACTATCTTTCCACCAGACACAGAATGATAGGTTATTCCCATTTCAATTACCCAAGGGCCAGGTCTTTACTTTGTTTTGTTCTGTTTCCCAGCTACGAAGAGCAAAACATGGCCTTTCAGTCTGGCTGACTTTCATCAGTGATTAAGGGGAGAAAGTAGAAAACCTATCAAATATAAGGGACACAGAGCAAAAGCCAAAATGTGCATTCCTTAGTGCCATGCTCAGACTGGAACAGCATGGCAGACTACCAGCTTTCATACCACACTGTCCAGGAGAACTGCTGCAACCTGAGTGACACCAGGAACTGAGGGAGGACAGAGATGCAAGATGTCTTGCTCCTGGCAAGACAGCAGCTTCTGCTCTTACAGGCACTATTTGGTGCAGAGAGCCACAATCTTCCCAAAGGTGAGGTAAGACTGAGCCAGACTGCAGCAGAAGGCAGCTTGCTCTAAAGAGGCCAGAGGAGGAGGGAGCTGCTTCTCCAGCAGAACATAAGCAAAGAGAGATTGCTGTCTTTCTGTGATTTCTGTCTTTCAGCTCCCATCGAGTTCACATGCCAATGCTCCATATTTTTATTTTGCAGCTTTGAGCATTGCCCAACTATGAGCAATCTTTCTGGGGGGAAATAAAAGTGTGGAAACTATTCTTTAACATGTGGAATGTGAAAAGTGGAATCATACAGAAATCACTTTCCAGCTGGCCTTGTTCTCCAATTCGTATGATAGTTTTCTTATTCTTCTGGATTTCTGCTTATTCAAACTGCTGGAAGATGGATGCTGGCCACTTAACAGAGCAAGCAAACTCAGCATCTATCACTGACCTGCAGAAAAGGCATCTTCTGATAAACATAAAGTTGTTTTGAGAAATCCATCAAACCTAAAGAGATTCAAAGCATCATATATCCTGCATTTGTTCTTTCTCCACTAGTTTATTCGCTTTCATTTCTTTGTTACAGAAAACTGAATCCTGTACAGTTAGGAAAATGGAAACTTTTCCTTTTAATTTATCCCACACAGCACAGACATTCAAACTGGTGGTTCAGCA
>NW_009954194.1:4935230-4938959 GCF_000747805.2 Chaetura pelagica | reverse complement strand
AATCAATAAACTTAAGTGTGATGAAGCAACTGCCACTTCAATTACTGTATAAATCTCAAATCATTTTCAAACTCAAGAAATGTCCATCAACAAAATATCTGTTTAAGCAATTGTTTAAAAATCAAAGTGTGATCTTGTAAACATTTTGGGGCTCAGTTACACTGAATGTCTTGCTCGGAACTTCTGCCTATTTGTCATTGCTTATTCCATATTGACTCTGATTCAAAACAGGGTAAAGACATACTGAAGTATTTTCAATTATTATAACAGCCTCCTCCTCCCCACTTGATCCCTCTACTTGTTAGTCACAACTCAATGCTGTGACAGTAAACATTTATTCCAAGAAATGGAGCCAAACCTGTGCCCATTCCAAGCCGTTGGTGCTGTCCAGACACAGAGAATACCACCTTCAAACAAGCCCTCTGCAAGCCACCATCAAGTTACCAGAAACTCTACAGGCTGATCTGCTGTGCGCTGCCATGAACCAATGGCTAAGTACTCCTGATAAGCTTTGTACGCAGCATTGCCCTGTATAACATGTCTCTGACTCAGAAAGCAAAGACACAGGCATTTTTTCAGACCCTAGAAATTTAAAATGTGCTCCTTACATGACAGGAAGTCTTGTCTTTCCAAGTTAAAGATAAAGAAATACTGTAGCATGATATGGCATGACCTACTCTTGACAGTCCTCATTCCCCAGTGAAGTATATCACCCACTCACTCTCTCTTTCTAACCCTGGAAGATACCAGCATGGAAAAGCAAAAGCAAGTCCAGAGAGAGATTATTACTGTTTAAATAGTATATACACAGTGGCATGAGGATGTACAGCAAGCCTTAGATGGAACAAAAGCTTATCACCCTCCAGTCCAGGATAGATACGAATTATTACACAGCAAGTGATAACCACTGGCAACTCTAATTATCTACCCTGAAGCAGAACATATGTGGGATCACAAACTACTGACACACAGATTATTAGACAAGTGGAGCCAATGTTCCCTCTGTAAACTTTTTCTAGATCTGTTACAGCCCAACAGGCAAAATAATTTGCATCAACTTTGGTCCTGTCTCCACAGTGTAGAACTTCAAAACTCTGCTTAAATTTGGAATTCCTCTTCACTTTGTGTTGTAGAAATGTATGGAAATAAACAGCCTTTTCCCTGAAGTTTTATCTGAATAGAAAAAAAGGATCAAAAAGAAAATACAAGACAGATTTATCAAGGTCATGAAAGAGATTGATTACAAGTCTTGTTCAAAAATCAAATCTGGCTCTAGTAAAGCCATAGTGAAATATTGAGCCTGATGGCCATAACACAGTATAGCTTTTCCCAATCACAGAACTCCCACATCTCTAAATATACTCACAACTTCAACATGACCCTGCACTATCTTAGAGCTCTTAGAGTTGGCAGGCTTAAAATCACAATGGTACCTCCCACTGGCAGTCTCTTCTGTTCTTTGTTTCCAAAGTTCTCACAATTATTTTCAGACACTTTGTCACCTAGTTACAAACTTCACCTTTGTTTCTTCCTATCGCAAGAACACCATGAGCTCCAAAAAGTCCTTGAGCCTATTAAAAAAATAGTCCAAACAGTAACAAGATCATATTCAGAGCTTTTGTTAATAAAATTCAGTGGAACCACCTAACACCAAGTATTTCAGGATGTCTTTTGAAGATCCAAGCCCCATCTTTTCTGGCATGCTAAGTCTTCCTTCAATACTCTCCTAAAGAGCACTGGCTTTGCACAGCCCTCAGCTAGTAAAGTCTCTGGATCCCACCAGTAGTAATTCTGATATTACAGCTCTCAGTGCCTTACAACACAGGTCCGCCAGGACAATGTACACAACTGCTGATAAAGCTTCACTGACCTCTGTAGAAATACATAGGAAATAAACAGTTCTGAACCTTCAGCGTTTCAGTTTCCTCCTACTGAGGGGCAAGCCCTGCCCATTTTCAGCCACCTTCTACCTACAGAGATGCCATTAGTAGCCTATGAAACCTACTCAACTTATAATGTAGAGCATGCCAGACAAGAAAGCATTTTGCTACACATGAATTGCACCAAAAACAGTCATCTAATGTTGTGTGCAATTACCACAGAATTCCTGTCTGCACAGCACACTTTGCTCACTGGTGTCCTCTGTACCGCTGGTTAATCTTCTAAAGACTGTCCTCAACAGCTTCATCACACTCTCTGTAGCTACAGCTTGGTATGAACACCAATGTTTCTTCTTTGTTCTGTTCAACAAGCTTTGAACTTATGTTTCTCTGAAAACTCCTGTAACTGTAGTAGACATGAAGCTCATTAACATTCTGATATTTTTCTCCTCTTTTCTGAATGTCTCTGTAAGAAATCCTGTAGTTCTGAGGGTTTAACTTAATGCTTGGTTTTACTGTAACTGCCAGTGGCTGTCCTTGGTCACAACTTAGTTTTATACTGCTCTCAAAAGTTCTTTTGGATTCACCAGCAGGAAGGGAATAACATAATTGTTAATGTTATAAAATCATATTTGTCACTTCTTCCTGTAAACAGCCAGAAGGAATTTACTCCACTCAGTAAATTCCAGATATGTGCCTAAAAACACAGGGACACTTAAAATCTGAGTGGTAATAATAATGAAAGTGAGATGCCTGCCTCTGAACTCCATTGTTTAATGCATCAACATCTGCTGAATATTTTTACCTGCTTTACCTTAATACCTATATGCCCTACTCCATGATCAAAATCAAAATTATGATAAGGGATATATAAAGTACCGTTCCAGAAGAACAGATTTCACACTGGCCATGTGGGCAAAATGACAGAGAAAAGTAAACATATAACCAAGGCAACAGAGGTAATTACTTGTAAACATTACAATTATTTTCTGGGAAGAAAGAAAATGAGAGGTTAACCCACTAAGTATCTCAAGTGAAACATAAATAGGTATATATACATGCTCAGAGAGCTTCTGATCCTTTCCTGATTTTAATAGAGCTTATTTTTACCAGCTGTGTATTTTGCTCATACAAAATTTACCTGTAAGTGTCTATAATCCAGAAATGTATTATGAAGCTCATGCAGGTTGAAGAATTAAGGATGCAGAGTGAGAGAGAATCAAAATGCAAATAGTGTCAAGAGAATACAGGAGAAATAAAGAAAAAACAAATTATGGAAGACCAGGAGACTGCCCAGCAGAAAAACTGCAGTGAAGCAGAGGTGGGAGGACATATGATGTGTGCCCAAATGCCAGTGTGGAAGAACAACCAGGCAATGGCATGGAAAACCCAATGACATTATCCAGGCCTTGAAGTAGATGCACTAATTCAAAGTAGTTTGCCATGTGAAGTAAAAGAAATATAGAAATTCATATTTTTCTAAAAGATTCCTGTCTTTGTAAATTCCTTTAATCAGCAAGAAAAACAGTTCATCTCATGGAGGTTACCGACAAAGGGAAGAAAGCTACCCACACATTTTTGAAAAGGGATGCAGCAGGACACTCTCTCTCTCCCAAAATTTCCTGCTAGTTGCTTCTGGATACAGACTTCTCCACATGTGACAGGACTAATGTGGATTAATCGGAGAGAGCCTGGAAGAATGCAATAAAAACGATGAGAGGTCTAGAAAAGCAGCACCCAGTGAGCAACAAGGAAAGTATGATGAAGCTGAGGTTATTAAATCTAAAGAACACAAGACATAGTTGAAGCATAACAAAGGCTTTCAGATATATTAAAGCTTGATGAAAAG
>NW_009954194.1:4934938-4935179 GCF_000747805.2 Chaetura pelagica | reverse complement strand
AAATAAGGTAGATTTAAATCAGGCATTAAAGAAAATAGACTAACCCAGTTGTCTAGGTTCTTCTTATCATGATCAATTCTCCAGTTCAGTTCTCCACAAACAACTACACTGACACCAGCTGAGAGGTTTTGTAAAGGCCTGGAAATAACTCTGTGCCTGCTTAAGACAGCACCACTACCCAGATAAAAACAGGTAGCAAACTACATGTTAAGGAATCTGTTTCGCCACAGACTGGTTCAGC
>NW_009954194.1:4923753-4934655 GCF_000747805.2 Chaetura pelagica | reverse complement strand
GTGAAGCTGCATCCCAGAGTTCCCATTTCCCTACTGCTCTGGCCACTTGTCAGCCCCTGCTTGTGCCTGACACCCTTTCATTTGTGTCAGTGCAAAGGTTGTAAAGCTGCACCATGCACCAGTACAGTGAAATGAGCCAACTTAAAAACAACCCTAGGTTTGGGAGTGAGTGTTCTAAGAGAGATATAATCTGGGAGAATGCAAAATTAGCTTATTGCAAAGCTTCTAAACCCATACAATAGGAGGTGAACCTGGGCTGCTCACATAAATGGGCCATGCACATCACATGTTACACTCAGAAGTTGCTTACATTCAAATTCTAGATAACAACCTCTCATCATGCAAAACTGAGCTGGGGATTACACACCCACTACAAACTTCCATGTTTTCTTACGGCTTTGTATCATTGATACCTACAGGACTTGTTCATGTTCTGTACATCTCCACTGAGACCAAACTACTGTAATAGATGTGGAACACTACAATAACATTTTCTAAAATTAAAACATTAACATGACTTTGTCCTAGACACTCATAAAGGAATGGTGGCACTTCCACTATTCTGCAGTAAATTCCAAAACAGGTATCCCTTGAAAATAAACACAGTATGACCATTACGAATGCTAATGCAAAGCCCATTAAATAAATGCATTTTCTGCAGAACATAAATTTAAAAAACATTTTCAAAAATAGAAAGATATCAAGACAAATACTGAGGTCAGCAGGAGGTTAGCTAACACTATCTAAATATTTAGTCTTTTGGAATTCATTGCTAGAGTAAAATGATCAATGTTGTGCAACTCATATGTGGATCCCAGGTCTTCCAGAGTTCTGATTAAAGTTATTATGAAGCTGATAGATTAAATTTGTTGTCTAAGTAATTGACCCTGAAATTAACTAAATACAAAGGCATAGTTAATTTTAAAGACACACAGATTACATTGCTAATACAGGTCTAACAACTGGAACATGAACAAAGAGCATTGCCCCTAATTACAACGATAGTCATGTGAAAGATTCAGGAACTAAAACAGGGTCCTACTATACGGAGTTGTAAGCACACTTTGCTAGACTACAGATATCCCTCATTATATCTTGAAGACTTCATATGGCAATTATTTTAGCCCAAAGAACAATTCTGCAGTGCTCCACTGGTTTGTAATTCTTCAGCTCTGGAGGAATAGTCATATTCCTTCACAAAAGGTTTAAATACTAATTATTTCTTTGCTGAACTCTGAAGTGAAACTCGGATCTACAAGGGGCCATGTAAAAGCACTTCTAATATTTCTGCTGCTCAAAGAGCAATACTCTTCGTCCGCTTCAGTGATTTTCTACCCAACAGGTACAACATTGAAGTAATGAGTGTTATAAAACTTAATACTGTGCCATATATATTTTATGGCTCTGTAGATCCAGATCAGAGAACATCCAGATTGTTTTTATAGAACTACTGCCAGACACATTTCAAATTATTATGTATGCAATGATTCCAAGAAATTTATAACTCTTACTAAATTAAAATTTTAAAAAACCTATCATTGAGAAAAACAATTCAAGAGATCTCACACATTCTTTAAGGAAGGTAACATTTCCCAATGATTTTTTAAGTAGATGTTATTATGAAAGAAAATATGTATCAAAATAAAAAGTGGCTGAGTGGGATGCATATTTCACTAACGCAAGTATTGGCATTAAAAATATATGTAAATGAAAAATCATTCATAATGTTCCACTGTTTTTACAGGACAACATTTAAAAAGCAGTAACATGTAGGACATAAAGCCACATGAAAGCTCTAGATAAGGGACTGTAAAATGATATTCCTTTATATCAGACTAACATCAGAAAAATAACTCTCCTGTGCAGCTCACCTCTCCCTTGGCTTCTGTTTACATATGGTAACACGATCACACAGATTTCTAAAGTATCCAAACACTTCATGATCTTTGATGTTGCCCTTATAACTGAAGAGGCAGAACAAGACTTCCATATGTGACATTTAGATACAGAAGATTCAAATTACCTCTTCAAGGTTGAATGGAAAGCTTCTGGCAGCCCTGCAATCCAGAAGCAGGTCTCCTAAAGCCCAAGAGATGCAAAAACAACTGGACCTGCCTCATTTGCCATTTCTGCAGGAACTGCATCATGTTGCAACCACTGACAGTCCTCTGTAGCAAAATAACAACTCATCTGTAGTCTGTCTTTGAACTGACATAGAAACTACAGAAACAGAGGCTTATGCTGTTGGTAATCTGAGTAAAAATGTCCCTTTAGGCATTTGTTCAGGAGAAACACTGGCTTTGGATCAGTTCCAGACTACATGGTTTGTAAAAGGTATCCGATGTCAAAATATCTTGATTAGAAAGCTGTTCAAAGTTTGTTCAACACTGTTCCTTTCCATAAATAACACTACATTTTTTCTTTACTCAACTTCCCTTCCTTAGCAGCAAGTTACAGCCTGGTATAATTGTGGACAATTAGCTCAATATTAGCCAAGTAGAGCAAGAAGAGTCCACATGAGCAAGGCTCTCTGACAGCAGTAGCATAGTTTAAGCAGACATAAGTGGACAGGTCTCCCCTGGCTCTTGGAGAGAAGTAATCCAGGGACTGGATCCAGGTTCATCTGAGCTTCACTTAGAAAATTTTACAAGAGAATGCACTATATTTTATTTATATTTATCTGTGTTTTCAAAGAACAGCAGCTCAAACTTCTGCATTAAATCTAAAAACTCTACAGGCAGAGTAAGTGCCTGAAACCACCTGCTTATTTAGTTTCACACACAGCACATACACAAAACCAAGCTTCTGTGTGAAAATAACATTGAGAGCATAAGGACTTGGAAAGCAGCAATTTCATCAGAAGTTTTCCAAATTAGGAGAAAGCAGTTTCATACAAAAACCACTCATCTGAAGTCCTGTTTAGAATGAGCACACAGCTCTTCAGGAAGAGAGGGCAGGATACTGCCCACTACTGCTATTACATTTTACTTTTTTGATCTACATTTGACAGAATAAGCCTGCATGCTGCCACCACCCCAGAGTATAATTAGGCCCATATAAGATCAAGTTTCATCATTAAATCCAGAAACATCCCACCAAAAGAGCAAACTTATTATTTAATTATTCTGTGCTTAGAAAATTTTTCTATGGAGTCTATTTCTACAGAAGGAGAAATCTACTATTCTCACAGAAAAAGCTGCAGCCTTCAGTTCTTGACAGAACATACCCTTCATATTCAAGAAAACATATCAACATTCTCAAAGGCTCTGATTTCAGTGCATGTTCAATGTCTTAATTTTAATTAAAACTCTAGAAATTTCTAAAAATTCTCTTCCTTGAATTCTTACAGTATGTCTCAGGCATATATGGGGAGCTGCCCAGGAATAAAGTGCCATCTCAAATACACTTCTGGTTCAGCTCAGTTGTGTTAACACAGCACACCTATCCCAGCTGAATTTGCCTTGTAGATAAGGTATAAGCAGCACTGGTTATTATGCGGCACAATTGCGTCTAACAAGGTTTGAATGAAGGACAAAACAAATACAAACAAAATTATCTTGTTTCCTATTCCACATAAGTTTTGACAGACTGGAAACCTTCCAAATGCTCCTACTATTTTGTGGTTAAAATAGGATAATCCAGTCTGCTAAAAAAGGAGAATGGTCCAATTAAACATGTTAGCTACTGAAAAAATGTCATCTCGGGAGCTGCTTTGAAGCATGATGAGCCAACAAATTTGCCTGCTAAGGAGGAATCATGTATACAATTACTAAAGTTTGTGACATTAGCAAAGACCCTCCAAGACTAAGAAGTGATACAAATTGCTGCAAGCTTTGCTTTCTAAACTAGCACTAGCCCAAGGATCTGATCCGAAACATACTCAAGCCTGATGTTGCCTTTTACAGGCTTTGGGTTCACTAATATTGTATGGAGCACCACTGCTCTCATGGCAAAGTGTTACCAGAATTAATCCATGAATTCAGGAGTTTCACTCAGATATAAGGAGCCTTCTACAACAGGAAAGTGATGAGGACTTATGTCTCGTTCCTCTCAGTTAAACTGATTGCCCAAGCAAGGAGACTGATGCAGAAATCAATTCACTCATGCCAGCTGATTTCCCTCTATCTGCAGTGATGGCAAGTTGATCAGAATATTAGTTTTCTTCAGCTGATATGCCTTTCATATATAACATGCTGACCCTAGTGATGCTGAACAAGCCAATAGAGCAGCTAGAAAGATTAAATTAAGCAATCCATAGAAAGGAAGGTAGACGACTAAGACAGTGAGAAGACAAAGAGAGGCAAAAAAACCCAAACCTCTGCTCAAACTAACAAGCTTGCTTTTCTAGATAAGCTCGGTAATATAGAAAAGTTGAGGGGAAAAAATGAAGTGGAAAAACAGTAAGAAAGAACAGTATGAAATCAAATATTTAAAATATAATTCTTGTGCTGTTACCTTTTCTGTTAACTTTTCCCCATTTTGTAGACTCCTGCATCTCTTCTTCTTCATTATTGTGAACATTCCACTAGCTGTGAGACAAATCAAATCTAAGAATTCTTCCATAATGGGTGAAATTTAAGTCAAGGAAATTATGCTGCTCTACTCTAGCTGAAAAATCTAACCACAGCTTGGGTTCCCACAAAGCATACAAACAGTCCACTGTAATTTAATGTTTTATTGATATCCTTCAATCCAATATTAAAAATTAAAATGGAGCACTTTATTCTAAAATCTTGAACTATTTGTAAATACAAATAAGCAAGACGGTCAAAATTCACCTTCAGCACTTCTTGAAATCTAGGAAACTCGATCATCGCTGTTTAATAATTGGCCTTAAGGTAACTTAAGAGAAAAGGATTTATTTTCATTTTAGCAGAATCACCAATTTTTACTGAACAAAAACCTAGCTTATTTATGCCATGCAAACCTGGAACGAGCAAGCAGCATTTCTTGTATGTATCAAAACAACTTTATTTACAGCACACCAGAAGATCAGCTGTTTTAAAATCAAATGCTGGGACATCAAAGGCATTTTTTAATACTTGGAAAAGGTGAAACATTTGAATACTCTCAGGTAAACTTTCATAAATTAAAAATGAGGCTCACTTGTTGATAAGCGCATATACTGTATTGGTTATGTACAGAGAGAATAATGGCTTCAATTTTAAATTAGTCCTGGCCCAGATGTGGTTATTTGTTTAACATACATTTGTTCAATTTTAAATAACAAAGTGAAACATTTGGGATACTTAGTACTGTTTCCGTATGCTAGTATCATCATCCAGCAATTCTAAGAAGGTGCTTTAATAAATTCCATAAATCCAAAAAGACATCTGAAAACTACTTTTGCGGCGCATCTTCCTTCCAGATACAACATTCATCCAAGAGAAATATTACCCTTTAAACTTCCCAAAGTGGTGAGAAAAGAAGAACTTTGTAATTTATGTGTTGAGAGGTCTACTTGTTGTTTTATATAATTTGTTGGAATGTAAATACTATTTACATCAATATAGTAGAAAATGGCTGTGAGATTCTAAAATTTAGTTACAGAACCACAAAATTTGAATCACTCAGAGAACATTTTGAATTCATTTGAACAATCTGAACTCATTTAGGTTTGAGGAAAGGATGATGTAATCAATAGAAACTCAATACTAGCAATTTTGGCTAACTGCTGCATTTAAGTACACATGCTCATCTTCCCTTCCATTTTCATGTTTAGAAACAAGGGATGTTTCTTGCACCTGAAAAGCTTTTACAGTTACTCCTGAGCCACAAATTGTTGCTGGCCAGAAAAGCTGTCTGGTGAAGGAGCACAAATATTCATCTGAGTCTGATGCTCTTCCCTAGATATCCATGGGTGTAGCCCAGTACCGACTTCATTATGCTCTTCTTAGAAGCCATTCCCATAAGACAGTATCAATTTCATGTTAGATTAAAGCACTGTAAATCTGGTCATCTTCTTTCAGTCCATGAACTGTAATGACTGCACAGCAAGTATATTTGTATCAGAGAAACAAGCCATGCCAGAAATGAAGACCTTAGCACTTCTCTGCTTTTGACTCCCATATTTTCAAGGCTCAGTTAAAGCCACAGAGCTTGCAGAGTTCTGCAGTTTCCCCCCATGAAAGCTTCACCTGGTTTATGGCAGGGGATTGCAGCTAGAGGATCTTTAATGTCCCTTCCCACACAAACCATCCTATGATTCTATAATTTGCTGCCTTGACATTCCTCAGTTTGCATTTGCTTTCAAAAAAAAATTTCATTAATTTAAATTCCTGCAATAAGCAACAGCTTGTAAATATTTAATTTAATTTCAAGGAAAAAAAAAATTATTACCTATAGGTTGCAAAAAGCAACAGTGAGGCATACTTGGCAAAGTCACTTATCAGAATGACATCATCCTAATATCAAAATGACATGCTCTGATATCTGAACATAATCCAGACAACAAAATCCATGGTAATAAACATTTCAGTGTATTTCAGAAGTTGTGTTTTTCTCACAATACCTCATTTCTGTGTGAAATCTAACACTGAATAATTATGATTATTTTTCAATTAAACCTGGATGAGCAGCAGCATAATTCCAGTGATGGTTAGTATGCATATTCTTATTAGAAGGCATGTGCAGATTACAGAACTGGATAACTGGAAATGGGATTTTGAGTCCTTAGTTTCTAATTATGCTCATTTAAACTCACCCAGAAGCTCAACACAGAAGCAGTGTATTTTACTTCATGTCCCCAGTTCAAAACTTCCCCTAGGTGAGTTTTAGAGATCACAATTTATGCTGGGGAAGGAGGTGAAATGCACTGCTTCTGGGCCAATTTCAATTTAGATTTTGGGGCAATGTTTTTTTTTTAAACATCTGCTGTTGCTACCCTCTAGAGCTACAGATACTGCCATGAACTCAAGATTTCCTTAAGCAATGCTGTGCTGTCTCTCCAAACCTGCAGGCAACATGTGACCAAGTGTGAACATCTATATTCACTGGAATGGCAACTCCCAAACTGATGACATGTCTGTGTCATTATTAACCATGTCTTCGAAGATCATTTTTTTCCCAGATGGAACAGGGAAGGTGATGCTATTTAAGCCCTCAGGGGCGAGAAAGGTGATTTAATACAGAGAATGAAATGAAGGGAGAATAACAAAGGAGACACACAGAGACAGAGAAAAGAAAGGAGGGAGAAGCAATGAGAGACATACAAAAAAGCAGACAGAAAAGTAATAAAACAAAGAACAGACGCAGAAGTTGCCTAAAGGGGAGCAGAGCTTCTCACTGAGTGATTGTGACTGTGACAATCAGGTTCAGTTAATAAATACAAGTCTATTTAGTTGTTTCAAAAAATAAAAAGCTTGCATATTTTGTGCAAACCATCTACATACAACAGACTGTGGATCAAAGACTGAATTCTTTATATTACTTCCTGGCAGACAGTCTAAGCTTAAATGTGAATTTCAGTATTCTCATCTCAATGGGCTTGACTTTTGAGCTACCGACCTCTGTGAAACACCACACTGGACTGAATCCTGCTCCCTCAGGGAGCCTTGATACACTTCACAAAATGTAGCCATGCAATAACCAGACTTGCTGGCAGTTTCTGCAAACAAGATAAAGATTATATCCTTGTCTAACCTTACATTCCCATCTTCAGGAACAGTCTCTTTGCAGTCACAAACATAAGAGCCAAGATGTAATCCCTCACAATAATACAGGCATTGATTGAAACAGAAAGTCGAGGGTCCTTCTTTCCTACAGCTCCAGTGCTCATAAAACATCTCTTGCCTTAGTAGCACACACAAAAGCAGCTCAAACATTCCTGTGTGCTTGCTGACCGATCATGCTGAACCAAGTCCACCCACTGACAAAGAAGTTTGCCTTTCATTCAGTTCTTAAGTTGTGCCAGTTTGTGCCAGTTTAAGAAGTGGCTTTTCTGCAGTTTTAGGTAAATAAAAAAAAAAAAAAAGTGTATTGATAATTTCCCAGCTAACAACCTAGCTCTCACACCTTACATAGAGCAGCCTGATATCGATAATCTCTCTCTACTCCTTGAAGGGTTTTTTAAATAAAGAAATGAAACACAGGGCACATGATGCTTATATGAGTTTCTAAAATGCTGTTCTCCTGAAGCAATGAAATTATGAAAAGGAATACCAAGGTTCAAAGCTTTCTAAATGTAGCCCACTTTATAAAGAAGCATCTGTTTTAAAGCAGTTGGAAGAGGAAGAAGGAAGGAAAAGGAGATCTTATTAGTGGCCTTCAGTGCTCCACACAGTAGCCCTTGAGAGATGCTGCACAAAGATGAACATGTGTATTTCATTATGCACTGAAAACATGTTCACTGAGATACATCTTACAGTTTTTAAGCAGTGCCTGACTCAGCCTATATGCAGGGGAATGTATTCATTCCACATCTGCCTTCACAGAAGCTGGTGAGAACCAACAGCTTAATCAGGGAATCACCAAGTGGGTTTCACAGAGCTATAAAAATGCTGTTCAGCTGATGTGCAACATACTTTCTAGCTTCTCATGCTTACAGTGGTTTTAGCCAGAGTTTAGGAATAATATCTGTGACCCAAGAGAAATCTAAAACATTGCTAGTGGACTGCTTACTAAAAAAATATTGGCTCTTTTGCTCCATCTACACACATCCTCCTCCCTCCTGCACATGCTCAGCAGCACTTTAGTGTATGTCACATACAAAAGAGGGAAAAATAACTCTGGATTCTTTTGTATTTGTTTCTCCTATCAGGCTGGAAAACCTCGCAAGTGGCAGGAACAGATCTCAGCTAACTCCACCAGTATTGGCCTCTCTCATTCAGGGGGCAAGAAAAGCTCAGAAGCACCAACATCACCAGCTTCCCAATTCTTTACCCACAGAACCAGCACAACCAACGGCAACCAGGAAGTTTCACTGTCAGTCCTGTGTAGTCTGTCACTGGTGGTCAGGACACAACTTCCACTCCAAAGCCACCACACTCCCAACACAGATGTTTTGCATAGTTCCTGTTCAGTTTGTACTTCTCACTCAAGGTAAAGAACATGTTCCAAGACTGCTCTCAAGGCAGCTGAGACCTTTTGACATGCTTGACATTATGTGATTAGGTAACAGGTGGGGAAACAAGGAAAACCACTGATTAAAAGTCAAACAAATTAGCCAACTAAGAAATTGCCCTGTAAATCAAAAGCTACAAATCTGATTAAGTCTTAGTGCCTGTGTGGGGGCATCTGAGCCTGGGAGAGGAAATCTTTCTAGTTCGTAAGCCTGCTTGCTTCTGTGCTCTAACCACATAAAATACTACAATCACAGAATCATAGAATCATAGAACTATTCAGGTTGGAAAAGACACTTGGAATCACAGAGTCCAGCCGTCATCCCTAGTCTACAAAGTTCTCCCCTAAGAGAGAAGACTGAAGACTCCAAAGTCCGATACGTACCAGTTACACTTGTCTGGTTTACAGGACTAAAATGAGAGAGACCAGGAGGAATTGTGTCCACATAGTGTATCCACAAACCAGCCAAATCTAACATGAACCTTCACTTGTCTCAATGGAGCTGCAAAGTGCTCAGAAAGAGCATAGTGGGATCACTTTAAAAACCTCCTGGGAACTTAAAAGACAGAAGTATGTTAATATCAACCTGTTGTGGAATAGGATTCTGCAGTTTATTTAGTTAAGAATAATGGAAATTGGAGCCTGTAAGTACAAACACACAGCATATCCCAGTTAAATGATTTTTACTTCCTTTCAAAATGGGGACATCACTGCAGGTTGAGGGGAGCTGAGCAAAACAGCATTAGTGTTTTTGTGCCATCCAGCTGCATATGGTCACCAGTCTCCAGTATCACCAGCCAAGGTCCCTGTGCATCTCCAGGCATTTGCTGCTATAGATCTCCCTAGAGTTTCCCTCATGAGCTCTGTAAAAGGCTGAATGATGGAGCATTATTTATGTGCACTACATCCCAACAGGTCCCCATTGCCTTGTGGCAGTAACTGATTGGCAGGGATCTCTTCCGCACCCAGAAAGTAATCCATCTCTCATTAGCACTTGTTGCTTTTTTTCTGGTTTTATGCTTCACCCATGGAGCCTCTCAAAAACTATGCATAAAAAAGAGCTGCCCATATGGAACGGGCTCATGAAGTTCCCTCAAGGTTATACTCTTATTTCTATCTATGTACCTATCCACTAATGCCTACAGGGTATAATGATGCTGAACCACCAACACAGTACCTAGGAATATAAAAGAAGAACCAAGAAAGGTTCCATAAAGGGCAGGATTTAATGAGTACTGCTGAAGCTTAAGATGCTTCAGACACATAGGTAGTTCCAATACGCTGAAAAAAGCAAGTTACAAGGTATTTTTCTCCTTAGACCTAGGAGGATTTTATGGCAACTTTCCATACTCTGATAGAATTGTGTTTTCAATGAAGAAACAACTGTTTCTTCAGAATCAGTCACATTTTACACTGTGAAACACTGTCCAAAGCTCAAAGAGTTATTCCAACATATTATTCTCATCCTCCAGCTCTATCCCATTGGGCATCTCAGTCACAATTGCTGGTAGAGGCAAGCATGGGAATGCACTAACCATAAACATGTTGTTGATCAATACCTGAGAAAAGCAACTTTTTTCTACTGTAGCTCTGTTAGGAAGGCCAGGTGACATCCTGCTAGATTTTACAGGCAGAACAGCTCAATCCTCAGTCATCATCATCATTATGTAGTAGTATTACAGAAGCACCTAAAGACTCCAGTACACCACATCTTGCTCATACATGTGACAGGGGAAGACTGCTCTTTCCTTGTAGTACTTCCAGGTCAGGGAGCAGAGAAGAGTCAGTAACAGTGATAAAAAACGTGTTTTGACAGAGTGTAGCTTGCCATCTGCTAAAATT
>NW_009954194.1:4917199-4923719 GCF_000747805.2 Chaetura pelagica | reverse complement strand
ATCACAGTAGTTGGTGCTTGCAAATAAGCTTCCTACAACACTTCACACAGTTTTACCACACCTCCAGTGAGCTTCCAAGGACCATAAAAAAAAGAAATATAATAACATGAGTGGGGTAAAAAGAACCACTAAATAACATCTACTTCATCTACAAGAGCCAACTTTTAACAGTGTTACTGCACAGAAACCACAAAAATTAGCTTTTTTGCTAATGACCAAATTATTTCAGTGTTTTTATGATTTACCTTTTAAAAATAACCACCAACTATTTGCTATTCTGTAGTCTTCTTTTCAGAAAACACAGATAATCATGAGGACATTAGAGATTGGAGGGCAGCCAGAAATGAACAATAATCTCTGTGGTTATGTACATTTCTAAAAATGTGCCAGTCAAATACACAGTAGGTAGGTACTATTACATGTAGGTACTGTCCTAACCAGATGGCGCAGTTAAAGAGCTAGCAAAAGTGAGTTATAAAAGATAATTTTAAAGGCCAAAATATATGTTATTCAGATAAATAATTATTATTCTACAAGATGAGGAAAAGGTACAAACACTAAGAAGCACAGCTATTTCAGTATACTGGTAAACAAGGACAGAAAAAATAATGTTAAATACAGGTTAAATTTCACTGAAAGTGTTTTCAGTCACATAATACTATATTCAATGACCTTGAAGTGCCAGAGTCTAGGCATTTAAATTAAATTGGACTACACATTAAAAGGAGGCCTGATCAAAACAAACATTAGAACAAGCAAAGAGCTTGCATGACCTGTGAGAGCCTTTTCTTCTCTAATTCTTTGACTGTACTGTGAAACAGTCAAAGGAATGATAGATGTGATTTTCCTATGGTCCTGCCTTTTTTAGGTGTCATTACTTTAACATTGAAGTGCACAGCTTATTTAGAGCAACAGCCATCCTAGGATATAAGGAAATACTGCTAGAGCCACACTGCAGGTAGGAAACTGAGGCACAAAATTCCCTATGTAATGCATGTGCTATCTCAGAGGATAGTCGTGAGGTAACTGGCAAAATTCTTTGGTACGCCTATTCAGGTTCAGTTTAATCCCTAACTGGAAGTCCAACAGCCACACTACAGTAAGGAAGGAAATAACTGCAGCTTTAAATAAACTGCATGTTTCATAGAAGTTTGTTATCTAGATCCCTCTACAATAAGTGTAGAGACAAGTTTTCAGAAGTCACCTCAACCAAGTGCAGATGTTAACCCTGTCAGGGGAGGGATCAATCCAGGAACCATCTCCACTTCCTTCCAGATGCAAAAGTCCAAGATAAAACTTGGAGGCTGAAGTTAAGACACAACAAAGGATCTCATACATTATTTCTTTCAAAAGCGGTTTTGCCATTGGTGATTTGTTAGGGTTTAAATTATTATTACTGGGGGAGGGGGCAGGGGATGGGAACGTTTCGTAAAGAATGTGAGACTATGAGAATAAAAAAGCTGAAGGAATGTTGCAGGTCATCAGGTTTCACCCTGAGCTACAGTGAGCAGTCATATACTGCAGACTACTTTCAACCTACACTTTCAGCTCTTGCTTAAATGAATTTGTGCTTTCAGGAACTAAAGGATCTCACTTGCACTCTACTGCAGATTCTCTCTCCTTACGCTTACACCCTTTAGTCTTAATTGACAGAAGCATAAAATATTTCATTTGAATATGCAAAGAGCCTGGCAGGAAAACTTCCATAATCTGGGCAGTTTCATGTTTTAAATTCATAAATCAGTGCACACCTCACAGAACTTGCCATTTTAGCAGAACTACTGTTTTTCTGAAAGTCTTATCATTTTCCTCCTTCTCCTCTTTCAGAAAGAACCTACTGGTCTATTTAATTTAAATAAAGTCAAAAAGGATGCCCTCATTTATTTCTCCAAAGATCTGTATCAGTAGATTCCTAACACTTTCAAGTTTGGGAAGAAAGCATTATGTTCTCACTGTGATATATGAACTTGCTTTCAACAGCCTAAACACATATCTAATTATTATTATTAAACCAGATCTGGTTTATCTTGCACATGTTATATCAGCAGTATCAGAGATATTATTTCAATTCAGTGTCTGTCTTTAGTGTTCATTGCTAAATTTCCCTCTTGGATTTAAACCCTATGAGCACATCCCAATGTTGGCCCAGTAGTGCCTACTCACACTAAGGCTGCTGCTAGCCTGCTCCTAAGCAAACCAGGTAACACCAGTTAAATCAGCAAACCAGGTAAAAACAGGTATGACTGCAGGAGGGCTGTGCGTAGAGGAGGACTTTCAAGTGTGTTTGGAACACACACATACTAATTAAAGTATGTATCAATTTTAAGTGTCCATGTTGGGGATGAGAAGAGGAGCTATCTTATCTTAAGCAGCTGAAATTTGGCAAAATGTGGCAAGACCTCAGCAGAAGACACAACTAGCAAGCTGTAGGGCTGGAAGAGAGGAAAAACAAAGGCTGGTAGAAGCAAACAAATGAAGTAAGTCTTTAATGTCATATTGAGGGGAATGGGGAGAAGTTATCCTCTAGAGTTACTTGAGTCAGCTTAAAGTAATTCTCCTTTCTGTATGGGATTCTGCTGTTCCATTCAAGTATCATTACTGGGTTTGGTTTCTGTTTATTTTTTATCACAGTATAATTTCAAGGAATAAAAAAAAAAAAAAAAAACCACACACACACACACAAAAAAAAAAAACACCTCCCTAGGGGAAATCTGCCTTTCACTTTGCAATATATCTGCCATTTATCAAAGGCCTGAACCACCAGGATTTTTAACCTCATGCTCCTTTAATTTCATAAAAGGTAGTATGGCTACTCTGGAGAAATAGCACCAAAACCTTACCACAAATGGACTTTTGCCCAGTTTGGATAGATAACTACATTTACACAGACTGCTACAGTAATACTGAAGTCAATGCTTTTTATAGATTCCCTCAGCAAAATGTATTGCCAACTGAACAAAACAGAAAACCAATTAAATAACTACCAGAAGAATGCATTTAGTGATCATTGGGCTCTATAAATCATATATGGTGAAACTGAATCACAAAAGAGAAATATTTTTTAAATTAAATGAAGTATCTGCATATCAAATACAGAAAAGTCTGGATCAGCTAAAACTTCTTTGTGTAGCAATTTCTGTAGATGTGAAATAAACCTTCCTTTCTGTTAAGGTGCTGTTAAATATTAAGTCTAGAAAAAAAAACTGTGTGTATATTTATGTTTATTTTCCATAACAAAGAGCTACGTATTTGTGAGGTATCATGATAACAACTTACTGGACAAATCAGTACCTGCACGGACCTAAATTTTTCAACAAATTAAAAAAGGAAATATTAGCAGCACAAAATTGCAGATATAGAATTAGTTTACCCACATCCTGCTCACAACACTTTACAAAATCAATTGTGAATATGAGTCTTATTCTCCTTGTATTTCTGCATTGGATTTGATTAATTTTTTTTATTTATTTTATTTTTTTAAAATCAGCTAGTATCAATGCACAACTGGAAAGGAGGGTCAAAAAGAATATAGTTTTGGAAATAAAGTTTTTTATCTAGCACAAAAAGACTTCTGGGATGACTATAAGGTCTCTTCTAAGGAAAAGCAGGGTTTTTAAAAGCTGTCATCAATTGACTATTCTTCCCCAGACCAGGAAGTGTAGGGTATTTTTAGTAAATCTGGGAACATACATATTCAGCTTAACACAGTAAGAAGCTATTTCTATAAGCACACTACACATACGTTTTCCAGCACACAACTCCATGTTATTTATCAGTTATGGAAACGTCAGTCACTAGCCCTTACCAGAGTAAATAGTGTGCTGCACCACCCACCTGTCATGCCTTCCATTTATGATATTTTAAGACTGGAAAGAAAATCAGTTCCACTTGCATGAACCTTTGTTTGAAAGTAATAGTGCACAACAGATCTCTCTGGGCATAGGAGAACGGAAATACTAATTGTAGGAATTCACTAACTAGATACACAAAACAGGAAATAATATACAAACCTCCCTGAACATCTCTCTCTCTTGGAAAAATGAGGAACTGTATCATGATCTTCCAAGTTATTGAAGTGCACTTCACAATTGGTGCAAACACATACTCTGCTGGACTATCAAATAATCCATTTATCTAATTCCCAAAACTATAACAGTGTTACAAGAAGATAATAAAGTATAGGTCAGACTTCTACTGTACAGAATAGGAGGGGGAAGAGAGAGGACCCATTTAATGCATAGTTTCCTTAGTTTCTTTCAAGGCAACTCATACCACCAAAAATCCTCACAAGGATTTAAAAGATGCAAATAAGTTTTTTTAAGCTCCATGTGCACATCAACCTAATCCTTGCCCCTTTAAAATGTATTTATTTATTTGTCCTTGTTACATGAAAAAGTACCTTTTGGTGGCATCTTCAGTGAACTACTCATGCAGGTAAACACTTCTCAGAGAAATATCTGCCCCCTTTGCTTTTACGGTTATTTGTCTCTGCATCACAGACCTCAAAGGAATAATCCTGCTGCATATTTCTTCTTCATTTATTTTACTAGGTGAGGTGTTTAAGAGGATATATATGGTCATCTGGAGCTCATCACTGTCAAATTTTCAGCCACGCAGCTGTAAAGGGTAAAGGGACTAGTTTAGCTCCTTGGTTTACAAAGTGCTGAGTACCTCCAATGAGGTGCCAAATGTGTGTGGTGACACTTGAAGATTGCTTAGTGCCTCCGGAGGTTCCAAGGGCCTAATCCAAAACCCCACTGATACAGTCCTTCCCTTGATTGCAGTGCACTTGGGACAAAACAGCTTAAGCCTGTGCTTCTGAGGCAAGGCAAGATCTGCCATAGCTTTAAGAACATAGGGTAAGGTGCCAGATTTGAGAAGCATCTGCATCTTTGTGTTCCTACTTCCAATCACTTAACTCAGAGTTAAATAAATAAATATGTTTCTATATAAATAAACATTCAAGACTACCTTAAATGTGTTTTGGATAGGTACATGTTTTCAATTGTTTTAATCCTGCACACATACAGGCAGCAAAATTATCTCCAAATCCTTTATGTCCATTCCACTTCCATTGGGCTTCATGTATTTCTCCCATTTGTTTAAAAAGTTTTTTTAAAATTAAAAAAAAAATAATTCTATAAACTGTCTTCACAAATATTTTTTCTCTTTGTTGGAAACGTTTGTTAAAATCAGCTCTTCCGCTGGAAGCATGCAATAAAACAAAACTAACAAGGAAAAAATGTGCAAAAAAAATGCTGATGGTCATATGTAAAGTATCCAGCTCTAAAAGGCTGGCTGCTCTCATTTGGGTTAAGACAGCAAAGAGTCTTTCATTACAGGCTCACTTTTCAAATACAGTCTTGCTAGACAGTAATCACCTGATGGCAGGCAGAGTAAGCAACATAATTTTAAGTAACTCTGCAAAAATATTTTTATTGAATATCTAAGTGTGGTCGAATATGTCTGCAGACATTCACGATGAGAGTATCATCCTGCAAGACTGAATTAGTAGATAGTAACTAAGCAAACAAAAAAAAGAACAAAGTTGTAGCAAAAACTGTAACCACTTCGGTCAGTTGCTACTTCTCTTTGCTTCTGAAGGGACTACTTGGTAGTATACTAGGAAGTGAACTGTAGCAAACTGTGAAAAAATAATAACATTTTAGCAATACAAGCCCTCACTGCGGCATCTGTTATTTAATTTTTGCAAAGAGACGAGGAGAGACCACTAGTCATAAATGTGGATTGGCAAGATTCTACTATATTCAGTTTAGAGTGCAGAGTGCTTTGCATGAAGGCTGTTACTTGCCTTTTATGTAAAAAAATGAATTTATGCCAACTTTTTAATAGTGAATTCTTCGAAGAAATAGTCCTAACAGCCTGCAAGCACTGTCCACAAAAAACAGCAGCAGTCTAAATGCAAAAAAATGGAGGAAGGTTAGAATCAGAACAGCTGATGCTGCTGATTTGCAACATTTTCTTTTCACAGAAAATGGCCATCAACCCTACAGTTCCTTCCTCAGCAAATCAAAAACAGCCTGTGAAAGTGTCAAGCTTCTTGATGCTGACTGACTCCAGCTCTGACACCTGATTATACAAGAGCAGTAACACAAGCACTCGGTGTGCTCAAGGGAATCACTGCATCCGTACCCTTGGAGCTTTAGCAGCTCCACATCCTGGGTGACTCCCTAGCAAAACAGGCAAAAACAGTACCTGAGATCCTAGAGGAAGGGTGATAATTCACATACTTACAAGAAGTACAACACAAGCTCCCTGAACTCAGTCAAGTTTAAGTAAACTTTATGCTAAATTCACAAAGTTCAAGCAGAGTCGGAGCTTAGCTGAACTGTAATAAAAACACTCAAAAGCTTTCCAGAAACACTAAAATCCTCCAGGAGAAAGTTGATCTTGAGCCTTCATAATGATATTTTCCTGACTATGAAGTTACACAGACAGTGCAAGGTGCTATGTAATATTTACCTATGACGCTCACTGTTATGCTATAACGTTTTAGGGA
>NW_009954194.1:4916496-4916864 GCF_000747805.2 Chaetura pelagica | reverse complement strand
AATTACAAGCAGCAAATCCCTGAAACCACTCGTGAAAATAAATACACAACCAGTAATGGGTCAATACCTAAAGAAATAAAGAATAGCTGAAATTGAAAATGAGCCAAAAAATAGATTATGGGTGTTCACCATGAGAGCTGCTGTCTAAAATAGATAATTAAATAATAAAGTCAAGGCACATCGCTATATGACTGCGAAAAGTTGTGAACACTAATGCTCAGTGCAGTAACACTTGCCCCAGAGCGCGATTTTTATCCATCCATGAGGCTGTAAAAATCCTCGGAGAGCTGCTATTCCCAGACTTTTAAGGGAATGGCCCCCTCAGACCCGCGGGCCGTGCCAGAGGAAGCCCGCCGGCCGCAGCCCTC
>NW_009954194.1:4916103-4916485 GCF_000747805.2 Chaetura pelagica | reverse complement strand
TTTCTATTTTATTTTTGTTTTGTTCTGGGATTTTCTTTCCCCGGCGCTTGAGGAGGCAGAGAGCGACGCGAATACAACGGCACGGGGATGACTGAATCAGGATGAATCGACTAAGTCTCGACAATTTAACCTGGGACTTTATGCGGAGCTGGAGGAGATCAGCCCCGTACCGCAGCTCGCCACCTGTCTCTCCTTTACCCGGAGACCGTGGCACAGCCCCGGGGGCACGCCGATCACACACACCGCCTCGCCGCTCCGGGGCCAAGCCCTCCTCCTCCTCTTGGCAGCGCGGCGCACACCGCGCCCCCGGGCCCTCGGCAAGCTGCGCGCTCACAAACTTTCCAAACTTCTGAGGCAGAGGGTGCGCGGGGCCAGTCCGAAC